>NC_139574.1:9680588-9815588 GCF_946808225.1 Silurus aristotelis
TTTCTAAAATACTCAAACTGGACCATCTGGTCCCAGCAACCACACCACAGTTAAAGTCATAGAGATCACATTTTTCTTCATTCTGATGTTTAGTGTGAAATTTATCCCAAAAACTCTTGACCTTTATCAGCAAAAAGGGTACATAGTACTGTGCAAAAAGAAGAGCTGCAAGGTTTCAAATTGTCTTCAAACAAAGCTAGTAAAGGATTTTTACATAACAAACCTCTATTAAGAGCGATAGACAGCACCGAACTTGGATGGAAGCTTTGTGTAATCACCTTAGAGATCTGAAAATTCTTCTGGAGATGTATGCTTAATGTTTTTTTTTCACAGGTAATCTCTGACAGTATTTATTTATTTGCCTGAAATGTATACATATATTGTTTTATTTCTAATATTTTCTATACTGGATAAACCAAAATATGCCTGAAGGAATATATATACACAAATACATTAGTCATAGTCCTTGAATAACTTGAATAGCTGTTTTTGAAGCTGTAGGAGGTGAAAACAGATGTAGGAGGACCAAAAACTACAACTCTATATGTAGAGTGAGTTCTGAGCATTTCTGCTTGAAGTATTGATTTCTTATGTTGGTCACTGAATATTCGAAATGAACACAATTTCACCCCATATTATATGCATTAGATGCAAAAATGCATTACAAGTCTGAAAACGAAGTGCATTTGGGCTACGGAACTCAAAAGTAATACAAATACATGATTCATGTTGTGATCCCGGAGCAATTCTCTTCTGTGGCGGTCTTATAAACACCTGAATAGAATGGAGTGTGTGCTTATGATTCAAGTGTGCTCACCTCACTTCGCCTCGGGTAACAATATAGCCTGCTTCACCTTGTGTTAATGTGAGAAGGCTGATTGTAGAGCTGTATTAAGCTGTTGTCCTGTATTAAGCCTATCCTATGTTGTGACGAAATGATGCATGTTAGAATAAACAAATATCATCAAACTAAAAGTAATAAGGGTAACTTCCGAAATGTAAACGAGCTGACGAGGAAGGCATATCAGTGGTGGCGCACAAATGTTCATTCACGATGAGGTTGCTGCTATAAGAAACAGCTCAGAAAGTAGGGATTTCATGTTGAACAAGATGAGACAGATTTGTAACAGTTGTTTGTAAACTGAGCTTCTTTCTGGAAACCTGATCGGATTGGAATCAAGCTAGATTTCCATGGCAACCGGTTCTCGCTGCCTCGTGGCTCATATCTGGCTCAAATCCATGCCTGCCTTCTGAGCCTGTGTCTTGTCCTTGTATGCGCTAAACACTTCTTTTTATTTATTTATTTATTTATTCTTTTTTTTTTTAGACAACCCTTGCTAGTTTACTCTGGAGAAACACTCGGTCTGAAAGGCAGTACATGTCACTTTACTCTCTTTGGACCACAGCTTGATTTCAGTAAGAGCAATAAGGCACTGGTTGTGTGACTTAGTAACACCCTTAGAAAAAAAAAGCTTGAAACATGGCTGTTTTGCAGTTAAGGCATCCGACTTGGAACGTGCAATGATTCATTGTCTATGAAATAACAATGTGATTGAATTTTTTTTTCCAGCTCTTTCAGAAGACTGCAAACTGTTTCTGTCTAGAGCATGTCTACTCTGACAAAATAGCCATATGCATTTCAGACTAGAGGCTTTAATATCACAGATTCATGGCAATCATTAATGCTGCCATCACAGTTTCAGTAGTTTTGATCATTACAATCTGAAATGAAGCACCTGAATGTAGCACCAAACTGAAGCTTAAGCACCAGAAATACATTCGTTTTCATTATTAATATAATTATTACATTATTTCATTCATTCATTCATTCATTTTCTCCCGCTTATACGTAATTCGGGTTGCGGGGGCAGCAGTCTAAGCAGGCCCCCGCCTTCGACTGCTGCCCAATCCTCACAGCACCGTCCCTTACGGTCCCTCCTGCAGGTGGTGAGCCCACGGGAAGGCGGCCCCACGTCACTCCGACGTCACGGACCTTGATATTTCCCTCGTAAGGGACCCCCGGAGCATAGAGGGTTAAGGGCCTTGCTCAAGGGCCCAAGAGTGGCAGCTCGGCGATACTGGGGCTTGAACCCCAGACCTTCCGATCGGCAACCCAGCGCCTTAACCGCTGGAGCCACCACTCCCCCACATTATTTCATTAAAACATTATTAATTATTTGTATTTATTTTAATGATATATATAAAAACAGAAGAGAAATCACCACATTTGTCTTTCATTACTCTTAACAGCAAAGCTGGTGGAAAAAAAATCTTCTTGTGGGAAAGCAAAGTTCACCATTTATACACTAGAAGAGATTTAAAAATAATAACGTATTACAATTTTAGTTCATTTTTTGATATTCAGAATATTGTAGTTGGTAATGATTACAATAATGTAAGATTTGGCATTCTGCATCTGCCCTGTAAAAAACTCATTGTCTGTAATTATACTTAAATCTCCTGAGATGTATAAAAGTGAACAATTTTTCCCCAAAGGATAATGTTTTTGCCAGCTATGCTGTTCAGGAAGATTTTGACAGTACTAAAATATGAATTAAAATCGATTCCAGTAGACCACTGGCAATATTTAACAGCAGAGCATTTGTTTTCTGGGACAATTAATACATTTTCAGCCAACTTTATTAGACTTCGAATTCTTCTTTTTGCTGTATGTTTAGACAAAATATTAAATAAAATTTCGCTTGCCATAATATAAAACTGAATATTAAAAATGATTATTTGTAATTTTTTTTTTTTATAAGAATAGGTTTTCTATAGAACAGGTGCAAGCCTAAACCTGCAGGGCTTCCTGAACTTAAATCACAAGCTTTTGCATTCGAATAATTTAAAAAAGTGGAAAAAATCTCGTAGAAAAAAATTCTAGCGGCATATAATATAAATATATTCTATTTTAATAATCTGTGGGTACATCCCCTAATTTGCTCTGTGGGACATGGATCTGAGGAAAAACATCTCACCACATTACATGACATATGTATGTGAGGAATAAACCGTATGTGCATTTTGATTTGGCACATGCTATTAAACATCTCATAAAATGTATTCATGGATCTGTTTACATTTAAACCCTGGCTTAGTCTTCCAGAACACCCTTCAAATCTAGAAGAGCTTGTCAAATACATCTTGCATAAGCGTTGATACAAGCATGCACATGGTTTCACTCAATAGCAGGACATGTGTGGCTAAAAAGAAGGCATCAGGTGGTGAAGTAGTATATTAAACAGGAGAAAGTACTTTAAAGTTCTCTCTACACCAGCAAATTATGGCTGCAGTCAAATTTGACTGATCCATGAAATAGACGTCACTGCAAAGTTTTAGTGGTGACTACTTGGAGAAACATTCTCAGACTTTCAATGACACACAGGGCCATAGATGACCGAAAGTAACCAAAGGAGATTTCGTAGTGTGTGAATGGGAAATGTTGCTCCGTTCTTAAAAGTAGTGTTTTAATGGATACACATGCTGAAAATTTTGCATATTCAGCAGTTCTGCTTGTCAGACCATAATACAAAATCAGAGTGACTATACTACACTGGTAAATGTTTTAAGGCAGTGAATCCCAAATCTGCCCCTAAATATATGAACTGCAGGACACTTCTTCTGACTAAACCTAAGTTTAAACAGATTTGTTAAAAAATATATACTAATCTGGACTCTTCAGGCAAATTATTCTAGCTGAAACTCCCTTTACAGTTGGTCAAAGAAAAATAATTGAATATAACAGAGTGTAAGTTTATGACAGAAGTGTATCTGCAAAAGTGAAAGGTAAAGTTTATATAAGTGTTGTGAGACATGCTATGTTGTCTGGTTTAGAGAGAGTGCCACTGACAAAAAAAAAAAGGAGGTGGATCTGGAGAGATGGTTTGGACATGTGCAGAGGAGGGACATGGGGTATATCAGTAGGAGAATGCTGAGGACTGAGCCGCCAGGAAGAAGGAAAAGAGGAAGACCAAGGAGGAAGTTTATGGATGTGGTGAGGGAAGACATGATTGTTTTAAAAATAGGTAGAAGTAGAATACAGAATGAAAGACGGTTAATCGTCTGTAATATGTAATATAACAGTTAATAAAGATCATAATGTCATTGCTAAATGAATTCTTTCATCTTTAGTAATCAGCTTTTCCCGGTCAGGTTCACAGAGGGTCCGGTTTCTATAGTAAGAACACCTGATGCAAGAATACATGTACATATTCATAAACTCTAAAGAAGATGACATTTGAATTATTCATTATGACAACCAGTGACATATTAAAAAGGCTGTAATTCTGTGTAAAATGTCAATAAAAGCAGAAGGAATCATATGCAAATAATGGAAAGCTTGTAATTAATTAGAATTAGTATAAAGATAATTTATCAAATGTAACAATCGAGAAATGTTATTGTTTTTTTTGTTTGTTTGTTTTTTTTTTTTTTAAACTATGTTCTCATTTTGAACTTGATCCCAGCAACACATTTCAAAAAGGCTGGGACAGGGGCATGTTTACAACGCTGTTGCATCACCCCTCCTTTTAACAACACAATGTAAGCGTTTGGGAACTGGGGAGAGCGACTGTGGTAGTTTTGAAAACGAAATGTTTTTCCATTCTTGCTTGATATAGAATTTAATCCAACAGTTCAGGGCATTCTCTGACATATATGTAACAAATGTTTTCAATTAGTGTATAAACCACAAGCAGGCTAGTTCAGCACCCGGACTCTATTACTATGAATCTATGCTGCTGTATTGCGTGGAGAATATGGCTTGCTAATGACTTGGCCTCGACTGAGAAAATACATCATTTGCATGGACACGTGTGACTCCAAAACCTTTATATATAAATTTGCATGAATGGTGCCTTCACCCGATATGCAAGATACCCATGATGTACACTAATTACAAGGCAGCTGATCCTTCTTCTTCTGACCCCAGAAGATGCATCATCCATAATTACCAGAGAAATTTCAAATCTTCAGTCCTCCACTTCATCTCGGTCCATAATAAAAGAGCTTGAGTGCAGAGTAGGCAGAGCTGTTTCTGTGTCTTGTATATATGTTTTATTTTTTGTATGTTTGAGTTTGAACTTGTATTTGTGGTTCCAGTGATGAACTGTGTTTCTGGGGTAGGGTTAGAACGCCTCTGTATTCTCTGACTCTTTTAATGATGTTATGTACTGTAGAGAATAAAATTCCAAAAATTCTTTTAAATTTTCCATTGGCATCTATTTGTCCATGTGGTCATTCACAGAATAGTGAATGTCTTAATGTCTAAAAGTAATCATTAATGTCTTAATGACAGGGGGTTATGTGATGTAGATGAAGCTTGGATATCATTTGGGGGTTCATTAATGCAGTCCACGGACACATACAGAAAACTAAAAACTACAAGCGTCAGAAAATATTTGTACAATTATATTTTAGGTTTAAACATATGGATAACGTACAGATGCAACCAGGTATTGGATTGCACTGGTACTTAGCAGACTTGGTGAACTCAAAAGTATCAGTGAACTCTAAGTGAAAACACTTAAAAACAATGTATTAGTTACGCAAACCCTAAAAAACTAAAATATGCAATAACATAAGAATTTTTTTTTTAAGATCTGAAAATGAGGGTCATGAAGAGATAATTCTACTTAATAAAATTACCCATTAAGAAAGTCCCCAATGCTAAAACTTTTCACTGATTATTATAGCTTTGAGGCTTTCGGGAGTAAATATGGTGTCTCTTTGAGAGCAATTGAATAAATCCGCAGTATCAAAGAGGTTTTAATTTTCTGCAACTCCCTTCTTTTCTCTCACAGGTTCCCATTTTTCCAGTTGACACGAAGCACAAAACAAATAGCTGCAGGGCACCTGAAAATGAAATATAACAAGTGAGTGCTTTGAGAGCGGTGAGAAATAAGACTGGGACACACGTCATAACTGCATCTTTGAAATGCTACTCACACACCTGAAGATCTGCTATGCTCAAGTTCATGAAACCCTAAGCAGACAGGACAAATGCTCACAGGTTAAAATAAATAATAAAAAAAAAAGAACGGAAAGTAAGAAAGAAAGAAATACTTATATTATAGTAATGAATGTTACATAAGATATGCACAAGATGATTTTGTTTATGAAACTAGGTCCTCCAAGGGAGTTTAACATATCCTAGGTTAAAATTGACCTTTTTGTTTGTTTGTTTCACTGCTGGGAACATTTCCTGCTTTCTAATTAAAAGGTGCGGTTTGCAAGTGGCGTCTCGTCCAGAGATGTTATATTTAGCATCCTGTTTCCGGTTCAGCAAATCAGGGAGCAATGTGGTTTGAGACGCAGCCAGGCCCTGCCTGTTAAATAGAGCAATGGAGACTCATTCTCTTGTTGCTTGCAGCAGGGCCCAGTGGATTTCGACTTCATCATGGGAGTTTTTTGAGGTGGACCTGCGGCAATGTTGTGATTAATACAGGTGTCACCTGGAGAGCCAGTCTGTGAGCTCAGCCACGTCTCTTAACGGGATCTGATCTGAATAACAACGCAACATAATATACTTCCACCATAGCCTGGGGCACAAATTAATGCTGATATTAACCCTATTCATGACAGGGCTGAATTATATGACACCGGCCATTATAGATGTTAACCCTTCACCTGCTCATGGGGAAAGCTGCGAAAGGTATGGGATGATATAATACATAGTACACTTAAAGGCATGCTGTTGTCGGAAATTAATACATGAAAAGGTAGTGTGATAAAACCCTACACAAAGCAGAGTTATAGGTAGTCGTTACATCATAATCATACACTGATACATATAACACTGCAGAACACTTACTGTATGTTTATTAGCCTATAGATAGGCACAGGCATATAGTTAATCTATCATGCAAGTCCCTGTGAATGCAACAAGAGAAAAAAACAAAATAATAGAATAATCTCATTTAAATAAACCTGTGATTTAAATTACAGCCGAGTTGTTGCTATAGAAATCAACCAACACTTTCTGACCAACCAGAGTGAATCATTCAACAGAAATGCTACTCATTTCACCACATTCTTTGTGTACCACAAATGTGAAGTGCACACAAAAATCTGTCATATTGGATAATGATTTATTTATAAAGAATACACCATATGGACACCTGATTGGTACAGCTAATTTTCCAGCCATTCTGTCCCAAACTTTTACCACAAAGTTAGAGGCACACAATAGTATTGGATGTAATTTTTCCCTTTACTTGAACTAGGAAACCCAAACCTGTTCCAGCATGACAAATTACCCCTGTGTACAAAACCAATTCCATAAAAATACATTTGTTGATTGGCCTGCTATTGAACTTTAACCTAAAACCTATTGGACACCTTTAAGATGAACTGGAACACTTACTGCACCCCAGGGTTCCTCATTATTTGATCAGTACATGACTTTACTCATGCCCTTGTGGCTAAATGAACACAAATCTCCACAAGTGCACTCCAAAATCGAGCAGAACGTCTTCCGGGAAGAGTGGACTTTATTGTAACAGCAAATGAGGACTAAATGTGAAATGGGATGTTCCAAAAGCACCTACGAATCTAATGGTAAGGTGTCCACAAAATATTTTCCATGTAGTGTTAATTCCAAAATACCTTGGGGAGTGGTAGCTCCAGTGGTTAAGGCGCTGGATTACTGATCGGAAGGTCGGGGGTTCAAGCCCCGGTATCGCCAAGCTGCCACTCTTGGGCCCTTGAGCAAGGCCCTTAACCCCTTTGTGCTCCAGGGGCGCCGTATCATGGCTGACCCTGCGCTCTGACCCCAGCTTCAGGGGTTTAACACCTGCTGCCTAGCTCTTTTCACAGTGCATGTATGTCCATTTCTTGCTAATTGTTTGTGACCATAATTACAAGAAAGAAGATAGGTGCCTTATACTCATTGCATATGTGATGTTAGGAAGCTGGGGTCAGAGCACAGGATCACACATGATACAGTGCGGAGGTTTAGGGGCCTTGCTCAGGGGCCCCAAGAGTTGCAGCTTGGTGATACCATGACTTGAACCTCCAACCTTCTGATCAGAAACTCAGAGCCTTATCCACTGAGCTACCACATCCCCATTGGCTGAATATTGTGCTACTATTTACTGTACAGTTAATTGTGTTACTGTTTAAAGGTTTGTCCAATCACCAAGAATTTTACATGGTAATGCCCAACTCATCCTCGGTCAGTGGTCCAGCAAAATTGCGTGCAACAACTTTATGAAATAGCAGGACGTTTCTACACCATCTTTAAACGAGACTTTCATAATCAAGTTGGATTGCTGTGCTAGAGCTAGATCATGTATAATTTCTTATAAACTTCGATTTCTGAAATAATATTGAATGTACATGTCACAGTGGAGAGTCAATATTCCCTTTGATGAAATTATATAACAATAAATGTCTTTCTTAATGCCCTGAAGCAGCAGAACTATAACCCCTTTCCTTATTTCCACTTCACAGAGGCTGACTGATTTCCTGCTTGCTTTTTTTTTCGCGTGTAATTTCCACCAATTGATCCGCACTGTTCTCTGTGGTGTTTGCCTGCTTCTCGTCATGGTATTGACCCACATCACTGCTCCTGGACAAGCCAGGTATTCTAAGCTCCAAAATCAACTCTTTCATTCTCAGAGAAGTGGAAGACTGAACATTGTCCAATTTCCCACATGCTTTACAGTGCCTTGATTTGAAGGTAAAGCGCAAAGAACTTTAAATTAGCTTCAACCTTTAGCCCATGAACGAAGGGCAAGGTGGTAGTTTGTTTTTTATAAAAGTTATTTTTTTTCCCTACCTGAAAAAAGTTCTTTGTATCCTGTCTTACGCACTTTTGTTTCAGTGCAGTGCATTTTCTAAATACAAACCCTACACAATTGACTGGAATTACAAGTGACAGGACAATATGTATTTTCTCCCACCAGTTTTTATACAGCAGTGTTTCAATTTGCACAAAGTCATGTTTCCAGAAAAATCAATCGAACCTTGAACTATCATAACAACAAAAACAAGAGGGTACTCAACTCTCAACACAATAGAAGAAGAAAATATTTTTGCCATTCAATTGTTTTGTCTAAACATAAAAAAAAAATTACATGAAATGATTTTGCATATCCAAAGTGACTCTGAGTAACACAAAAGTTTCACATTAGCACAAAAGGCTGAGCCTCTGTGGACTGGCACGATGCTTGACAATCCACGAAGCATCCATTCAGGTTTAGATTGCAAAACATCACACATTCATTACTGAGACTGCAATTCAACTCATTCCCCAAAGAGGCTATTTCTTCATTGTATTGTCACCCTTCAAATATGAGGAAGGAAGGGATGTGGCTCATCCCTTCCTGTGGAGGAAGGAAGGGATGTGGCACACACACACACACCCACACAAACACACACACACACACACACACACACACACACACACACACACACACACACACACACACACACACAATGCAGGAATAATTTGGATGCAGATCACTTTTCTTTGGCACGTTCTAACAAATGCCATATTGGAGGCTGTGACTTTTCCCCCAACCTGCCCCAGTGTACATATGCAACAGAGTGAAGGCTCCAGTGTTTACTTCAAAACACAATCATGGGACTGAGGGAGTCATTGCTGTTTTCATTCTGAAATGCCTGCTTAATGAACAGGAAAACAATAGCAAAAGGAGGTATTTGTAACAAGTAAGAGCAACATGCTGTCACTTGCAAACTCACTGACCTACCTGACATTTTTAATGCAACATGGCTTGTCTAGTTTTAGGCAAATTAATAGAATAGAATAGAATCCACTATAATGGCTCCTGTTATATTCTTTGGCATGGTTACAAACAAGTTTAACAGTTAATGTTAAAGCTAGAAACAAAAAAATGACAAATCTTATTAGTAAGAAATCCAAAGCACATTGCTTATTTTTAATGTTCACTACCAACACTGACAAGACTACTGCCAAGCCTGAAGATTTCCAAAACACCCATCACATCACATAGATACTGAAATTGCTTAAATATAATTGTATAAAAAGTTCAAAATGATTGCCTCAAAAAATTGTAAGTGAAGTACTTTGTCACTGTATAAAATATGACATTTATAGCCAATGAGTTTATTTTAAATTATTATTATTTTAATAAATAACACTAGAGCGTTGTCATAGTTTAATGTTATAGCTTATCAACTGTGGTCACAGGCATCAATCAGCTAAAACATTAAAACTGCTGAAAGAGAAAGTGAATAATATTTATTATCTCGCTACAGCAGCACCTGACCAGGGTTGGGATATTATAGGCAGTAAGTGAACAGCCATTTCTTAAAGTGGATGTGTTGCATGCAGGAAAAGAGGCCAATAGGAAGAACCTAAGCAACATTGACAATTATTTAAACGACCAGTTACCTTCAAAAACAGCAGGTCTTGGGGGGTGTTCCTGGTATGCATTGGCTAATACAGGTACATACCAAAAGTGGTCCAAAAAAGAAAAACCAACAACAGGGACATGGGTATCCACTGATGCACACAAGGAATAAAGGTTAGACCATCTGTTCCTAAAGAAGATACTACAGCATTATGAAAACGCTACTGTAGCAGAAATGCTGACTCTGATAGAAACAGTGACAGAACAAAAAGTGAATCACAGCTTGATGTGTATAGAGAGATAAAGCTTAACAGTCAGTGTCCATGATGTTCTTTTTCCAAAAATCAAAAAACATACAAGGAGCATGTAATCTTCATAACTGGACCATAGAGCAATGAACGACATCTGACATCATTTGAACAGCTAGGTGTGTATGTCTGTTGCTTACCTGGGATGGAGATGGTGCATATGATAAGTCGTCAAGTGGGTAAAGACAGTGTGATGCTCTGGGCAATGTTTTGATGGAAAACCTTGGGTCCTGATATTGATGTGTATGTTGACATACACATACATACCAACTTTTATAGACTGAGTTACACCCCTTCATGTCTTCATGTCATGAATCTTTCAGTAAAATGTGCCTCACAGTAACAATTGTTTAGGAATGGTTTGAGGAACACAATAGAGATTTCAAGGTGTTTACTTGGCCTCCACGATCCAAATCTGATCAAGCCCATGGAGGCTCACAACTTTTAGGACTTCAATGCTTGTTGTCACCCAAATGTGTATGAGTTCCCTTTTGACTTTGGTTCCTCTTAATGTTTCTTCCTTATACCATCTCAGTGAGTTTTCTTGAAACAGTCACCCCAGGCTTGCTCATCAGGGATAAATACACATTTACGCCTTTGCTTGAATATACATTTTTGATCTATCATTATTACATGCTGTAGAGCTGCTTTGAGACAATGTCCATTGTGAAAAGCACTATAGAAATAAAATTGAATAATAATAACAATTATAATTTTTTTATCATTATAATAATGAATAATAATATAAACACAAAATATTATTAGTGAATATTTACTGAATAGTAAGATGATGGCGTTTTAAAAATGATGATTAGATTTTTTATGTGCCCAGCCTGCAAAGAGTTTAGTACATTAATTCCATCGGGAAACTGCCTTGTTTAATTTATTTTTCCGTCCAGCTGTTATTGTATTGTGCTTATTTTGTTGGTGACTGCAAAAAGTTTGAGAACTTCTAGCCTAAGCATCATTGGCTTAGAAACCCCAAATAACTCATAAAACCCTGGGCAGAGTGGTTTTGAGCAGCAAATCTAACGCTAATCCTAATGCCTCGGCCCCCCGCCGGACTCGTAAGGACATACCATATAATTTTGTAGGTGGATGTAGAGGAAAAAAAACTGCTGATCAAATGACAAATCTGATTGCTTAGAAAGTGTTGATTAATTGTCTTTAACAGGACCAGTAAAAAATTGTGCAGCCTGCAAGACAAATTACTTCAGTTTGTATTAATGTGCATGTTCTATTAAATAAATCTATGTCCTAATAACAAATCACCGCTTGTATGGTGACCATAACCTAATATTAATAATAAACAGATCAAAGATGTGTTATTATAATGAAAGACCAAAAGCCTAATTAATTACAAGGTGAGATTTTGTTTGTAAGTATACATCATTTTAATGCATATGTGTAGCAGGGATATTTTGTTAAACCCAATTATTTATTATTTTAATTTATATTATTTGCATTTTTATTTATTATTATTTGCTACTGGGCATTTTAAATTGTAAAGCAATTATGTAAAAAAAATGGTCACGTGCACTATCGAGCATTAAAGCTTTAGCACCATTGGAATTCAACGTCTTCCTGCCGCACCATTAAAGAGGAGAGGCGAGGCAGGGCGAGCACTACTGATGCTAATGCTCGTCTACCTGTGTTTTACTACACGGGCAAAAATAATATATACCTCTCCGCCGAATCCAGTGTGTGTGGAAGTTTGTGGCTAGTGCAACCATGAAAAATACACAATGTAGAAAAAAAACTCTACATATGGAAGGAGTCTAGCATGTCAGTGCTTTGTGACAATTGTTGATGAAACTAACTTGTTTCATAAATGTTTCACTTAATCATGTGTAATTAGAAAACTCCAATCGGAAAGAAATTGGAACACTGTGTAAAATGTAAATAAAAACAGAATGCAATGATTTGCAAGTGTCATAAACCTATATTTTATTCACATAAAAAAAATATACCATTTTAAGAAAACATTTGAGTCATTTTAAATTTGATGGCTGCAACACGTCTCAAAAAGTTGGGACATGACCATACTTACCACTGGTCAGCTGCATGTGTGAGGAGAGCATGTTTTAGGAGAGCAACGTTGTTCCATATGTGGCTGATACAGGATTCTTGCTGCTCAGCAGTTCTGGGTGTCCTTTGTTGTATTTTATGTTTTATGATGCACCAAATGTTTTCAAATGGTGAAAGGTCTAGACTGTTGGCAGGTCAGTTCAGCACCCGGACTATTCTACTACAAAGCATACAATTGCAATAGATGCAGTATGCAGTTAGAATTGTCTTACTAAAATATGCAAGGGCTTCCCTGAAGAAGACATTTTCTGGATGGAAGCATTTGTTGCTCCAAAACCTGTATATACTATTAAGCTTTAATAGAGCCTTTCCAAATGTGCAAGCTGCCCATTCCACAGGCACTGATACTTTCCCATACCATCAGAGATTCAGCTTTTTTTAACTGAGCGCCAATAACAAGCCAGATGATCCCTCTCCTCTTTAGTCTGGTGAAAAAGTTCAAGTTAAATTCAAATTTCGATTCATCATTCCACAGAACAGTTTTCCACTTTGCTGCAGTACATTTTTAAATGAGCTTTGGCCTAGAGAGGATGGTGGTGTTTTTTGGATCATGTTCACTCATGCCTTCTTCTTTGCATGATAGAGATTTAACCTACATTTGTGGATGACATGACAAACTGTGTTTACAGACAATGATTTCTGGTGGTGTTAATGAGCCCATGCAGTGATTTCCAATATTGGATAACCCTTGTCCCTTGTGCACAGAGATTTCTCCAGATTCTTTGAATCTTTTGATGATATGCACTGTAAGTTATGATATATTCAACTGTTTTGCTATTTTATTTTGAGGAACATTATTTTGAAACTTCCAAAATTTGTAGACACAGTCTTTCACAGATTGGTGAAGCTCTGCCCATCTTTACTTCTGAGAGACTCTGTCTCTCTAAGATACACTATTTATACCAGATCATCGTACTGACCTGTTGTCAATAAACCTAATCAGTCGCAAAATGTTTCTCCAACTATTTATTTTTAGGAACACTTACTTTTTTCAGATTTTTGTTGCCCCTTTTCAAATTTTTGAGCTGTGTTGCAGCAAACTAATTTAAAATTACCTTAGTTTTTCCCTAAAATGGTAAATTTCCTCAGTTTAAACATTTGATATATTTTGTATGTTCTATTGTAAATATGATATGCGTTTATGAGATTCGAAAAATCATTGCATTCCGTTTTTATTCATATTTTTCACAGCGTCCCAACTTTTTTGCAATTTGGGTTATAATTATATGGCACATTGCGGGGGTTGCAAGTAGAGGATTAAAACTTTGAGACAGGCTCTTTGGGGTAGTAACAGTAACTAATTAAACTGCGATTCAGGGTTGAATGAACCACCCTATTGCCAATTATTTTCCTATACCAGCCATTCCCAGCACAAATTACTTATTCATTATTACTTACAAGTGAATGATAAACAGGCAACAATATAGATATTTATGCAACAACAATGCAGGAGTGCTGACCAAACAAATTTTTACAACTGATCAGACACCAGCACCAATTTGTCTGGTGCTTAGTTTATTATTAATCACCCAACCCCCTAATAAACTGAACATTACATTACAAGACCTGTTAGCAGTCAGATTTATTCCTAATTTATTTTCTGCAATAATTAATTAACTCCTAAAAGAAAAAAAAAAAAATCATTATGTTCCAGATGAAATGTTCATTAAAAGTAATGCAAAAGTTAGAAATAAGTGCAAAGAAAGTCTTTCCTCAATCTTTTCCTTTTGTCTTCCCTGCTGTCTGGAATCCACTGGAGTAAACGGACTACAGAATGCCTGCATTAAATCAAAGGCCTTTCCCTCCAGGCGACATGCTGCTGTGATGGAGGTATTTAAGATCAGCCTCTCAGAGCTTCAGATGCAAGGTTACTGCAGGCGGCAGGAGAAAAGGGATTTAAGAACGCTGCATGTGTTCGGTATACGAGCGATGAACCTGATAAAAAGAGAGGGATCAAGGTCAACAGTGCATGTGTGAGCACAAGACTTTTATTTAGATCAACAAATACTGTAGCCAGAAGTGAGTTAATAGCCAAGCTTAAAAGGATCAAATTAACAGTCTGTGCAATTCATCTCTTTAAAAAAATTGACCTCCTGCTTGTCCAAGAAATTCAAGCAGTGTGTTTTGTGAGAAATTACATTCTTCGTGTAGTCTTCAAGTGGATACAGGATGAAGAGGAATCAGAATCTCCCTTGTACCCCCAGCTTTTGCTCAGCTGCCTGTTCAATGGCCTGGTGAATCAGCCGCACTTCTTCTTGGCTCAAAGTTCTCTCCATGTGGCGGTACACGATGCGGTAACAGTGGCTCACCTTATTGGTCCTGTGAGAAAACATGCAGAAAAGAGTCATCAAATTAAAAGAGAATCCAGATAAACTGAGAGTTGGAAGAATTGGTGAAAATGTAATATTTTGAGCGTTTTTCCAATGTGGCTTCAAAAGAAATGTAGAGAGTCATTTAAAACACATTAAGCACTCCAACATTATTGATATAAAAGGAAAGCAATCAATTTATATGCAATCTATGGATTAAATATATAAACACACAATCTTCCAAATACATCGGGTGATATAAGTGTACATAAAAAAAACAACAATGGCATAAAATGCAGTGAGCTTGATGGTCATTTGTAGTTTTTTTTTGCTGTTTTTTAGCGAATTTCTGTCCTAATGTGTCCTAATGTCTGAAGTCAAAGACTTCCATTAATGACCTCATAGATCATTGTTAGAGCTCTTTTAGGAGTTGTTGATAAGCGGTGTACACTACTTCACTGCCTGCAAGCTTAACGGCATGTTGCTAATGTTAGCTTCAGAGGTGGATGAAGTGCACAAAACATGCACTTGAGTTAATGTAGAACTAAAATATGACTCCAGTAAAAGTAAAAGTTCTCCCTTTAAACTTTCACTTGAGTAAAAGTACAAATGTATGTGAGTTCAAATGTACTTATAGTAAGTATCCAAAGTATTAAAGTGAAAGTACCAAAGTGAAGAGACTTGAATGTTATTTTTTGCACACCAGTCTATTAATAAAATTATACTAATTAATTCATCTTTGATTGTTATCTATTAAAATTATAATGATCTTTAAAATAAATAAATAAATAAATAAATAAGAGTATTGTGGCAAGTTCGAGTCAGGAGTTCCTTCTATTATTAATTACTATCAAAATGCTTGTTGTTGAACTGATGCTGAACTGTATGTTGGTGATAAGTAGATGCCACCAACCTGCAATCACTTCAAGTTTAAAACCGAGAGCGTGCGCTCTCATAAATAAATAAGAACGACTGATTTAGCAAAATGTAGTTCAGTAAAAAAGAACATATGTGACTTTGAAATGTAGTGAAGTTAAAGTAAAAAATCTCTCCAAAGGGAAGTACTTTAGTACAGATACATGAGAAAGCCATTTAAATACAGTTAAAAATTACATTTACTTTGCTGCTGTCCTTCACTGATTAGCCTCAATTTAACTTGTACTCTATCCTTATCTGAGTGAATTATCACCCACCCCAAACAGGTTTAATAATTTAGAAATAAAAAAGGCACCAGATTAAAAATAGCACAGAATGTGTAAAATTTAAGAACTTGCAAAGTACACTGAAATATGCTATAATACTTTGATTATTAAAATGTAATTTTAGACATGTAGCTTAACTCATGGATAGCATGACGTGGCAAAAAACCCCCCGAAGGAACAGTATGAGACAGAAACTATGGAAAAGAACACTGTGGTGTGTCCTAAAGAAAAGGTTAAGCCTGATACCTATAAATCCTGAATTTATTTCCACAATAACTGGAATATTTGCATATTTGCAGCTGGGGTACACTTTTTCGCCCAAGCAAGTAAAACAAACTGGCTGGGAGGTAACTAGCGCAGGAGCAGCCGCTGGGATTCCAACACAAACACATGGCATGTAGTGTGAGCGGTTTAATCAGATTCACTTTGCCAGCACCAGATTTTCTGTCAGGAAGAGCAGGCTGGTGTGTGTTGCAGTCCAAGATCATATGACCATGCATGGAAAGCAAACAGCCTGAGAGAAATCCCACAAACCATTGTCAGTAGGCATCCATTTATCCACATATTGCATCTGAATATTGTATAAAAGAATGCTTTAGAATAAATTAAATAGATAAAATAGTTATACTTATTGATCCCCGAGGGGAAATTTGGGTGCTGCAACAGCAAACAACATAAATACAAAAGAAAGACGTCAGGTACAAAAAATACATTTACAAGGCATTCAACAAATATTAACCAATCATATCGGCAGACATTTTAAACATAGTAACCAATCACACACAGTGGAAAAAAGACAAGGTGTGGAAATCAAAGTCAGCCATTCGCAACTTCCCCAAACAAGGACATCTTTATATGTCTTTGGATCCTGTAGCATTACAATTTCCATTTACTGAAACTAAGAAGCCAAAACTGCATCCAGCATGACATTGTCCCTGTACACACAAGTGAGCTGTTTTAAGGGTGTAGAGTAGTGTCTTCCATAGAGCCTTGGACCTCAACCCCACTGAATACCTCCGTTATTAACTGGATCGCTAGCAGAATCCCAGACCTCCTCACCCAACATCAGTGCATGACCTCACTCATGCTCTTGTAGCTGAATGATCACAACCTTTCTACAACCTTACTTTAAAATCTAGTAGAAAGCCTTCCCAGAAGAGTGGGGACACCATGTTACGTCAAATTCCATAATAATGCCCATGGTTATGGAATGCAGTGAAAGAGGAGCAGAGGTTATTTTCATAGCAAGGGGGGAAATAAATCTGGAATGAAATGTTCAGCATGGACACAAGGGTGCAGTTGTCAGGCATCCACAATCTTTTTGGCATGTATTGTTTGTATGCAGTTTTTATACAAGGTAGTATTAAAAAGTGTGGAGACTAGTTTTGCAACACGCCAACAGATGGCAGCAAAAGGCTGCATGCACAGTCACAGGGAGCACCAACCTTCATAAGTCAGAGTGCTAAAACACATTATCCTGGTGTACATCCTGAGCTGTGCAACTGGTGCTTCTCTAACTACGTGATCATTCTGACACTGAGCTCTCCTCACACGTGAGCTTCTCGCTGGAAACAACATGATCTCACTTCTGCACCCACCCTACTAGCCAGATTAGGCTCCTGCAGACTTCACCCTCTTCCCGAAGCTGAGATTTTCAGCTTCAGAGGTCGCCATTTTGACACCACTGCGTAAATGTGAATCGCGGAAGGCGTTTGACACGCTTCGAAAATATACTTATAGGACACATCCCAGAAGAGTGCTGTGTAAGGGGACCATTTTGAAGGTGCTAGTGTGTAAAGTACTTTCTTGTAAGCAAAGCTAATCTCGAAGCTTTTTGATACCACCTCGTATTCTAAATAACATTGTGTGTGCTGTAATAGGAGAAGTGTTAGTAAAGTCAGGTTCTGATGTAGAGTGAGGTGACCTGCTGTGTAGTCAGTGTTCCAATTTATCAGGAAGGTTTTCAGTAGGTTTGAGGTCAGAGCTCTATAAAAGGAGATCTTCAACTCGAAACCATCTAAAGCAGATGTTCATGAAGCTGGCTTTGTGCACAGAGGCATTGTCATTCTGGAACAGATTTGAGTCTCTTAGTTCAAGTGAAGGAAAATTTCACGCAAAATCATCCGATACTATTGTGTGCCTCCAATACAGTTTGGTTAAGAACCACATATGGCTCGAAAACCCAGGTACAAATAGGTATTGCTTTGCAGATAAAAATAAATGAGACTCGTTTTTCACATAAAGGCTAGAAAATACCTTGAAAAGCCCCCCCCCCCCCCGCCCCCAGATGTTATTGTCTTTCATGAGACAACACCACAATGCTCTTATTCAGTTGCTATGCAACCTGAAAAACTTTAAAGGCTCGGCTTCAGACGCCAGAGCACCTCCAGTTTTTACTAATTAGTTTACTTGAAATCCAGAATACAATTAGTAACGAGGGTTTATCAGGCCCAGGAGCAAGCTTGTTTTGTCACAAAGGAACACGAGTAAAATGTGTGATTTATTTTGATAAAAGCTAAACTGTGAAAAGAATATAAAAGAGTTATTTTTGTTAATGCCATGTTGGAGTACACTACTGCTCTTTATATTAACGTCCAAAACAAGTATGTCATTTATCCAGTGAGTTGAACTGTATTAGGTTTTAATTTGGGTTATTTAGTTAAAAGTGAATTAAACAGGAATAAATGGAGACCAGTCCAGAAATGCTTCTGTTTTCTAGTAGTTTATAATTAAATTAACATTTTTACAAACTCATTACAAATGATATCAGCAACCACGGGCGTGTGAAAAGTCTTTAAATGGTGCATGCACGTATTGAAAAAAATTGTGCACCCCTTTTAGCTTTAATAACAGTGTGTGCTCAATCTCATACAGACTCCACACGCATGTTTAAAAGATAATAATCTATGCGATCGAATCCACCAGTATATCACCTGTACACATGCTTAAATGGGTAGGATCATACTAAAAGAAAAATCGGAACTTTTGGACCAATGATTAATATTGAAATTTACTTACATTCGAATATAGACATAGACACAGTGCAACAGCTCAAATATTAAATACTGACAATCTCCTTTCTTTGTTTAAAAAAAAGTTCAGTGTGGTCCCAGACTTCTGAACCCTGCTGTGCATTTGGCTTTAATATGTAAAACAACATGAATATGCAAATAAGGCTACATAAATGCATTTTTTTGCTCTAATACACATTCATGAGTGACACAAGTGTCATGAGTGACGCATGCATGCGCTTTAAGCTAAGATAATTAGCTAAAATAATTTCAGTGCTTGTGCGAGTCTCATTTCACTGCAGATGAAACAACAACTCTCTTTATCAAAAGGGAAATACAACATCTGTGCTCGAATTAGTTCATGGATAAGTGTGATCAGCAGGGAATCTCATCTGTAAATGACTGACATATTGGGGAAGATCATACTCCTGTTTGCTGTGAAAACTCTTATAATTAGTCCAACTACAAGCCCAAAAAGAGAGAACTAAAAAAAGAGGAACATAGAATATGTGAAAGCAATTAACATACCAAAAATAACCCGAAACTTGCAACATCGAAAATCCCGGATTTGTGAAAGTAGGCACCTACAAAAATAGCTGGCAAATGCTGTGGCTGTGGAACGCAACACTAGATACTTGTGGAAGGATTTTTCTGCGACGCTCAGCCAGATATCTACTGTGTGAGGCGTGCAAACGAGAACGCCTGACAAATTTGGGACACCGCTGATTGCCACTGGGACATGTTATTTTACTCATGGATCCTGCAGCCAAACAGGCTAATTGGATAAAGTGATTTTCTAAAGCAGTGAAGTGATTGATTTATTTATTTATTTTTAATTAGCAAATAAAATGACTCAACAAAATAAGTGATGAGGACTAGAAAATTAAATGGATACATCATCGTATTTTTTTCTTTTTCCAAGAAAAAACCAAAAAAAACAAAAAAAAACAACACAGTTACAATTTAATAATTAAAACACAAAACTAATCCTTTCTATTCCAGATGATGAAGTCATCCTGGGAGTAACTAATTAATTGGTGGATTATAGTTTATGCATATCTTCCTACACCCTCCTTTTCTTCGTTCACTGGCATGAAACAACGTTATATTTTGAGTAAGTGCACAGGAGTTCAACAACTCACCTACCATGGGAAGGTGAACGGTGATCCGAATACACATAATACAGTTTTATTGAAGCCTTCGCCATTTTATTGTGTAGTAGAAGCTGGTTTGGGAGACAGCAGATGCAGTTATACATGCCAATTTGTGCTTATTTATTTATTTTTTCTAAGGAGTATGAAAAGGCGACAGACCCAAGCAGACAGATGAAACACAAATCTAATGGATGCATGGCATGTGGGAGAACACAGTATATTAATGCATATTAAGGCTGAGCTTACAGTTTTTCTAAATGTCACTGAATCACAGGGGTGCTGATATTTATTGTACTCGCCTGGCATCATTTTACAGAGCATTACAGCTGAGTCGAATGGAGACCACTGTAAAAACAGTGGAAGCAACTGGTCAGATTGGCCTTTTCTCACTATAGCAATGCTCTAGTCAATCTACCTCCTAGTACCATTATTACAACACTATGACTATAGAAACCATCAAAATTATAGAGAATGCAGTATAACAGAGCACTGCATCACGGACAGGTATCTCATACAGCGAGACTGAACGCCATCACTAAAGCAAAAAACCCTTTAAACACTAATTAAAAAGTCCTCTGTTACTGCAGCCACAGCTGCACCATCCGCATACAACATCTCCAGCAGAAGCATCAATATTATCCTCATGAAATGGATAATATTGCGGCAACGTTTGACGGCTTAAATCAGATTGGATAGAAACTCAAACCTAAATTTACACTCAGATGTACTTCTCCACATCTGAGAGAAATGCTTTAAAATGATGAGAATAATTGGAAATAATTGAATACATATTCATGGATAAAAAAATATTTAAGCATATTTCAGTAAGAGAAAGTATTGCTGTCCCTGACGGCCTGCCACTGTTAATACTAATAACTAACCAACTAACTAACCAACTCACCAACCAACTAACTAACTAACTAACCAACCTGTAATTCTTTACAATCAGCATCACATAAGAAGTAAATAAAATATGGGATCACAGCTTTTAAAAATAAAAATATGATTCATATGATTAAATTGCAATAAACCAAATATATTCTTCTTCAACCTTTCTGGACATTACTTATTTTCTAAGCTTGTAGTTTTCTTGATCTAATGGGTTATTTTGCTTGTTTCTAGAATGTCCAAAAACTATTTAAAGCTCAAATGTGTTTAATAATCCTATACTTTGTTTATTGTAATCCTATAATAAGAAATAAGAAAGATTGAAATATATTATATATATAATATTGAATATTTGTACCAAATAATTGAAAGTTTTTTTGCACCTGCTTCCAAAAGGATCAAATGTAAAACATGGTGGTTGTTAAAAAGAAAAAAAAAAGATAAAACTAAAATCAAATTCAGTCTTTTCCTAAATTTAACTGGTAACCTTATGTTAGAACATTTTCCTAATAACACAGTGAAAAAGCCTGCTATTGGCTACTCCAGCAGATGTTTTTGAAATCTTTCAGAAATGTTATCTTTGAAACATTGACATCTGTCCAATATTGTATATATCTTATGAACAAGAGAGAATTCAAGCAAACATTTTCAGGGTTAAGCACAAAAACGTTATAGTGGTGTTTTCAATGTGAGGACCATATCTTTGAACATTTTACTAACAACCCCTGTAGTGAGGCAACACTTTTTAACAAGAAACACCAGCCAGAAACCAAATCTGGTTCACGAGAAGGGAAATTCTCCCGTCTCCCACCACTACAGTTTGCTTTACATATACAGAAGGATAAGTGCTGCATATAATGCATCGAACTGTAAAGCAAACCAACAGAACCGATGACGGAACCGTGTTTGCACCCTGCGACCTGCTACTTCACTCCAGGTGAACAGCTTGTGTCTGTGATCAGATATACACAAGTAACAGGTTTTCTTCAGTGCCAGTGTGGCCTCAAACCTACAGTTTGAGAAATGAGTATTGAGTCCAATAATATTTGTGATTCTTTGTCTCTTTTGCTTGCACTTTTATCTTCATCATTTCCATTTCCCATTCCACTACTTCTGGTTTATAAGCCTATAGAAGAGCGAGTGGAGAATTGGGAGTGCAATTTGCATGATTTGAAAAGGATTTGAACAAGAACGCTGGTGGTTGTGTGTCCCTCGATACAGACTACTTTCTGGGGGAACAAAAAAAGGAAAAGGGGAAAAAGTGGAATGTTTTCCTGTGGATAAACCATAGTAATATAATGCTGTTTGCTAATTTCTACTATCAAAATCTTAATTTAAATCTTGTCTTCTAAACTTCATATTTAGTATTTAATCTCCTTTTCTATTTTTAAAGGATTAAAACAACAGGACATGCTGTTATAGGAAAATAATCCTATAATCCGACGTTAAGATGTTACTGTTACCACCTGATGACAAGTCAAAGATACTTAGAACAATCAATATCAGAGTTTGTTCCAAAATAGAAGATAAGCACATAGTTATCCCTGAGCAGGATGGCCTCTTCTTCAGTGGAAGTGTGAGTAGAAAGCATGCGGAAATCTAGTTCTTCTTGTTAGTAAATGGAATGTTGGAAGTACAAGTCAAATATCATTCAAACAAGAAAAAAAAAAATGCAGATGTTTGACTTTGCTGTGACCTTGATCTTGTTTGAATCGATTCCGAAAAAGAATCGGTTCAGCTGCTGTTTCAGTGAGGTAGAGGACAACATACTGAGGATTGACAGAACTGGTTTAAACCAGATGTTCTAATTCAAGCTCCAAAAGTGCTGTAAAGACCACTGTCACACTGCAAACATGACTGTTGGGCACCAAACGAGACATTTGCATTAAAAAGTTAGTTGATACATAACTGGTATTTTGCCCAAGACCAGTAAATTAGCTGTATGTCAAAAAATTGTCACATTGTTAAAAATCCCTCCCCGTTCAAAGTTAGATTTTATGTACTAAAGTGCTTTTATTTCCCTTATAGGAAAACCATTTACAGCACCATATCACTATACAACATTTTCTTTTTTGACATCAGCACCTATACCAAAACCCTCAGCCTTTTGATGTTTAAAATAGTATCCCTAGAGCTTTTAAAACCCTGGGAAAATGGAATACTGCTTATATTCAGTGTAATATGTATGTAATGTATTTATCAGCGATGGGCCAGTAAGACCTTCTCTGCTGGCCTGTATTAAATCATTCTCAAAAGTCCCTTCTTTTCATTTCACAGCGTTTCTCTTGGGTGCGCAGTTGCTGTTGTGCCACCAATTTTAGGTTTCGGGTTTCTATCCAATCAGATTTCAGTCTTCACATCACGTATTGCGGTAAGGCCAGCGAAAATGAACAGCACAGACTCTTGTTAGATTCTAATCTATGTTGCTACAAGCTGTTGCTTTAACCATTCAGACTGCAATCTGGCCACTCCAAGGTCCCCTGGATGGCATCCAAACAATCTGCAATTTCATGTTTCTTGATTGGATGGTCAGGGAGCGGGCTATTCAGACTCGCAACACGCGTCTGTCGCAAACTGCACACGCTCAAATATATCCGTGTGGATTTAATAGCTGATTTTTTTTTCCACAATGGCTACCAGAGGAGAAGAAATCGATTTGGTCGCAGATACACTTACAAGAAAAGTTGGACATCGTGAGGAAAGGTGGTCTACAACAGTTCGAAACAGATGTTAAGCTTTTTCATGAAACATTTTTTTTTTTCTTTCTTGTAGAATTTGCACATAAACACACAACTTGCCTTTATTTTAAATCCCCAGGAAAACTGTAATGCATGGAAAAATGCCCCGAAAACAATTTTATAAGGTTAATATTGATGCTTCTAGGTCCCCTAGTGGTCTAGTGGTTAGGATGCGGCGCTCTCACCGCTGCAGCCCGGGTTCAATCCCCAGTCAGGGAACCGACTCCAGCCACTCTTAATCCCGGTCCCAAGCCCGAATAAATGGGGGGGGGGGGGGGGGAATGGTTGCGTTAGGAAGGGCATCCAGCGTAAAAACATGTGCCAAATCCAACATGCGGATGATCCGCTGTGGCGACCCCTAATGGGAGAAGCAGAAAGAAAGTTAATATTGATGCTTCTGCTAGAGTTGATGTAGGCTGGTGGTGCAGCTGTGGCTGTAATAAAAGAAGCCTTGTTTGGGTTTCTTGCTTTAATAATGGCTTTCTCGCTGTATGAAATACCTGTTTGTAATGCAGCACTCTGTTATACTGCGTTGATGGTTTCTATAGCCGTGGCATCATAATGTTGGTATTAAGAGGTGGATTTGTTCAGGCAGGACAACACTGAGGCATAGGTGTGAAATGCACGGCCCACTACTGGTATTTATAATCTGACTGCATTTGTAATTTCACAGTGTACATTTCTAAAACCTAGGTAGACATTTATATTTGCATATCTGAAAAACTCCCATTGCTAAGATACAAAATGTGTGACTGGTTAAAATACCTGTCTAATGGAAATGGGAAAATATTCAGCATGTCAATCCTCCTGGGTATTTTTTTTAGACACAAAATCCCATTCAAACACTGCAACACCCGTTTACACAACATGCAAGTCGTCAGTGACTGTACAAAGCATGGGTACAAAGCGCTGTTACATTTCTTACTGCATGTCTGTTGCTAAGCATCTTGCTGTATGCGTTTGGCATCACAATGTGGGGTTAACGGCGCACAAGTGGTGCTAAAAGTTTCATAACCCTGGTGCTAAACCTGCGTCGGAACAGGATTTTATAACCCTGGGTGAAAAGGTGCTAACTCGGCTCCTAAATTACAAGTGTGAATGGTTCCACTACCTGGGGTTAATAACGGTGTATAGAATGATGATAGCCCGAGGTTAAGCACAGTGTGAAAAGCCCTAATGCGTATCAACCAATACCCATCTGATTTTCTTTCCTTGAAAAACTACTAAGCTTTGAAAAGATTTGTTTAAAATGAAACACCTTCATACAGAAAAAGCATGAAGAAAAAAACCAAAACCCTTTTACACAAAAATCCTTACATTGCACACATAAATATTAATAATAAAATATATCCTATCAACCAATCCTGAAGAATTACATTTGCTTTTCTGAATTAAATTATTTCTTTTCCCTCCTGATATCCAACTCGTTATATTTTGCCGATATCGACCCGAGACCGATCAGATCAGCACTATCTAGAGTTGTTACTATAGAAACAATAATGTATGAGAGCACATGCATTCATTATGTAATGCATATGAGTGTGATTTGCCTTGCGTTCAGCATTCAAGAATTAATGCACACATTCTGACCAATCAGAAATGAGAATTTAAAAGGACTGTGATAGCATTTTAAGTACATTGTCAATTGTAAACTCAGTGAACAATAGATTAGATTATAATAGAGGGTGCGTGTACCATATCCACCCTAAGCGTGCATTGTGGTCTGCAGCAACATAAAAGTCTTGGCAAAGCTCAGTGTGAACAGCTCTGAGTTCATAGTCTTACACTTAAAAATAAGATAAAGCCGTGGTTCAGATTTTTTTGTAATGTGTATTTGAGAGGAGTGCTGATGGAATATTTAATTCATATGAAGCATGCGTCCTTGTTTTCGATGCTCCTTAATAAGAAAAAGGATTTTGCCATTTCATTTGAAGGGATCACGTCAGGGCCAATGGTAATAAACTCAAAGTTTCTTTAATATAAACTGCACAAAGCTGACTTACAGTAAAAGATCCAGTGAGAGTGCATGCATTTCAGAGAGGAAGCCAATCATGCAAGCTGACACCCTCCAACAGGTTCAGCTTGGAGAGAAGGAAGACGAGTAGACAGGGAAAATTCATTCAGTGGGCTTCTAATGATTTCCAACCGGGAGTGGTACTAACAGCTCAAGCACTCAAGCAATGTGATATTCTGTGAAGTGAGAACCATTGTTGTTTTTTAATGCGATAATAAGCTAAAGGGGCAGCCTTAGCTTTCCATTACGAGCTTCCTGGAATGCGCACTTCGTCCAAAACAAAAGTATAATGGTCGGAAATGTCTGTGTTGCTCCAGAGAATGCCTTCACAATGTGTATCAGAATTTTTAAGATCACACATATGACCCAATCGCAGTATTTATTTGCTACATCTCCCATATTACAAATGCAGAGCGGTCTGAGGTAAAATGTATAACAAAATGCTATAAAGCTGCATCTTAAAGATGATGCTTAAGTGGATTATACACTTAGATTATACACTTAGAGTACTAGGAGCACTGTACAACTGGGTAGGGCTTCCCTTTGCTTTCAAAACAGCCTTAATACTTTAGAGCATGGATTCCACAAGATGTTGGAAATGGTCCTTTGGGGTTCTGGAGCATGTTGAAATGATTAAATCACACAATTCTTGCAGATTTTTCAAGTGCACTTTCGTACTGCAAATCTCTTGTTCTCCCACATCCCAAATGTGTTTCACTGAATTTTAATCTGGTGACTGGGAAGGCCACTATAGTTAACTTTCATTTTTAGGTTCATGAAACCAGTTGCAGACGACTGTTGCTTGGTGACATGGAGTATTATTTTGCGTATTATTATTGACATGATTATTCACCTGGTAAGAGCATTACAAGATGGTTAATCTATCTGTGAGCCTCAGCAGAAATCAAGACTCACCAGACTGATTATACTCACCATGATTATATGCATTGCACTGCTGGAAGACAATTGACCTATTAAACAACTTCAAGTGCTTGGTGAGATAAAATCTTAGATCATGACAACACGATAATAATCAGATAATATATTTTGATAGCAAAACAATGTTCACAAGTACAAGTGTACCTGATTTTACTGTGATATCTGACCCAGTTCTCTTCACTCCTCAGGAGGCACTTAAACTGCACTGTGAGCAATGTTGGGAAAAAAATACTAGTGTTGGCTTATCTCCAGTAGGCAGTGCCATATTACTCTGACTCATTTTCTGTTTTGTCTGCTGAATCCTGGTCAGAGCTTGAATAGAGCTGGAACCTATCCTGGAAAAACTGGGAGAGAGGTAAGAACTACACCCTGGGTGGGACACCAGTTAAATGCAAAAACCACACACACTCACACCTAGGTGTAATTGACCTACTGGCATGTTTCTGGGAGGTCAGAAGAAACTGGAAAACGTGGAAAAAACCCCAATAAGAGACTTCTGGAGAACAAACTTCTGAAGCCACTGGAGCTGTAAGGCTGCCACGGCTACATGCTGTGCCATCATGCCACCTTAAAAACTTAACAAGATGATACACGTGTGATCAGACAAGCAGAGGGACACAAAGACCTGAATCCTACAAGTCTAATCCTATTGTCCTGGAGCTGAGACAAAAAAAAATCTTAAAAATTACATTAAAGCAGCAATGATGCAGAAAGCAGTTTGGATAGATGATATGAAATCCATCCATGCCATAAACAAACCAATTTAATTTGAAAAACATTTTATTCATAAGCACTTATTAGTCAATTGTGTAACAGAAGTGTAAAACCTAAAACAGACTACGTAGGATAATAGAATAGATAGAACAGATGCAGTTACTTGCCACATATACAATACAGCACAGTGGAATTCTTTCCACGTATATCCTAGCATATTTAAAACTCAGGTCAGAAAACAGGGTAAGCTATGATGCAGGGTCATCCCTGGAGAGGAGAGGGTTAAGGGCCTTGCTCAAGGGCCCAACAGTCGCAGCTTGGCAGGGCTGGGGCTTAAATCCCTGAAATTCAAAGCAGTAACCCACAGCCTTCACCGTTGAGCTACCACTTCCCTAACTAATAACTTAGCTGTGACTTTATATTGTATAAACAATATTGTATTTATAAACAATATTATTTAAAACAACTAACTTTAACTTTATAACATATACATATACATATACAGTACAGACCAAAAGTTTGGACACACCTTCTCATTCAAAGAGTTGTCTTTATTTTCATGACTATGTAAATTGTAGAGTCACACTGAAGGCATCAAGGGCTATTTGACCAAGAAGGAGAGTGATGGGGTGCTGCGCCAGATGACCTGGCCTCCACAGTCACCGGACCTGAACCCAATCGAGATGGTTTAGGGGTGAGCTGGACCGCAGAGTGAAGGCAAAAGGGCCAACAAGTGCCAAGCATCTCTCGGGGAACTCCTTCAAGACTGTTGGAAGACCATTTCAGGTGACTACCTCTTGAAGTTCATCAAGAGAATGCCAAGAGTGTGCAAAGCAGTAATCAAAGCAAAAGGTGGCTACTTTGAAGAACCTAGAATATGACATTTTTCAGTTGTTTCACACTTTTTTGTTATGTATATAATTCCATATATAATTCCACATGTGTTAATTCATAGTTTTGATGCCTTCAGTGTGAATCTACAATTTTCATAGTCATGAAAATAAAGAAAACTCTTTGAATGAGAAGGTGTGTCCAAACTTTTGGTCTGTACTGTATATATATATATATATATATATATATATATATATATATATATATATATATATATATATATATATATATATATATATTCTATTTCAATCAAAGCTACATAACACATAACAGCAGTCAGCTTTGCAGCAAAAGCGTATGCACAGTCATGAAATGTTGACATAACTGGAATCGAGTTCATAATGCCATAAGTGTTCATCTATGGATAAAATGCCATTTAAAAGTTCAGAGGGAGCCATTCATTTTTTTAGAATTTCATATAGATGGGGAAATCGAAAACAAAATTACATCATGTCAAGGGTTTTCCTAGCACACACACACACGCACACACACGCACACACACGCACACACACGCACACACACGCACACACACGCGTACCCACACGCACACACAATAATACACCCAAAGAATAGCACAGAAAAAACTGTTTGGTGAAGCAATTTGGCCCGTTCTATTTTAAGACTTTTTTATTAAATGCTGCTGTTAGATGAGGGACATTCTTCTCATCCGCAGCTTTTCTTTTCTCAAAGTGTGGAAGAGAACCACCCCCCCAAAAAAAACCAATTTGCATTTGATTAAGAGCTACAGACTTGAGCAGCTCAGACTCACTGCAGACGTTCCTCTCATCATATTAATCCAACAACTAATTTATTTTCTAATTATACCTGACGGAAATGGATAGTAACAGAATGCAGCATTTTGGTGCTCGGAGCCGGCTGTGCTGATAACGGTGCTGTAGAGGAGACTGGAGAAGGCTTGTTGGGTTGAAGGTTATGTAAGCTGACAAACACTGACATAACACGAGCCAACCTTGGCAATGAGAATAAGAGTGTCTACTTTGAGATGAAAGGAAGTCAAACTATTATGTCTGATTAAAAGAACTCTAGAGAAGTTTCTAAAGATTTAATGTGAAAGTGCACCTTTATCTTAACATGGTTTAACCAACATTGGTTAATGCTGTTTTAATGTTACATCACGGGGACTGTATGGACAGACACACGTTAAAACCTTTTAGTTTGGATTGATGCTGGATGTGTAGCATAGCAATTATGCAGGAAATTATTACTTTGCATAGTTGCTACCAGAAGTCTCATGCACTTTATGGCTTGAATCAAAAGGTTTTAAATGCATAGTCAGGTGCAAGGCTGGACACACCAAAAACATGCTGTAATTTCCTCTGAACCACACAATATACTGTACAACCATTGACATGGTTTATCCATCCTAAAGCATCCTTGAGGGATGAAGATTATGGACCTTTAAAGAAGTAGATTCCGACCCCACAAACATCCCGAACCATCTAGAGACGTACCAGTGCCAATTATATCCCACATCATGTGGAGTTTGGACACTGGACCTCTTTGAGTGTTTAAAGGCTCTGGCATGGAGAAACTGGTGTTGGATCTGTGATGATCACAAATGTTGAGCTATTTTATGAGTTGCTCAGTAGCTCCTGGTTCCATAACGTCAACTGACTGTATGACTGTAGAAAGAACATTACTCATAATCTTAAATTTTTGCATTTGGGGACAAAATGAGAGAAGCCCGATTGAGATGGTTTGGACATGTGCAGAGGAGAACATGCTGAGGATTAAGCCACCAGAATTAGATGTGGTGAGGGAAGACATGCAGGTAGTTGGGTTGAAAAAGGCAGATGTAGAGGAAAGAGTAGTATGGAAATGGATGACCCGCTGTGGAGACCCCTTATGGGAACAGCCGAAAGAAAAAGAAGAAGACACTTGATGTCACCCAAATGAGGATGGGTTCCCTTTTTGAGTCTGGTTCCTCTCAAGGTTTCTTTGTGATAACATCTAAGGGAGTTTTTCCTTGCCACAGTCGCCCAGGCTGCTCATCAGGGATAAACACACATCATTCACCTTAATTCTTAAATCCTGTGGAGCTGCTTTGAGACAATGTCTGTTGTGAAAAGCGCTATAGAAATAAACTTGACTTGATCTGGTTCATTACAGTGCAGAAGGTTTCCAATAGTGAATAAACTGTATGCATTAAAAGCCGTATTTGCCATGGAGACATAATCAGCGGATCATACGCCCTAAAGTGAGCCTTATAAAAATAATCCATCCCATACAACTCTGGCTAAAGTTGAACATTATAGCTCACTGACCAGGCAAACACTGTTCCAAAGCCTGTCCTGTTCTTCACTGACAACCTTAGTATCTGTGATTGGTGCATTCTCTAATGCTTCATTCTTGGTAAACCTACAATAAGTGTGATAATGTGAACAGCACTGTTAGATGGGTTGTGCTAGAACCAGTGCACCTACTGATAACTTGCTTAATCACATGCTCTCAAGTTCACCAGATTGAATTATTCCAATGTTGAGCTGAACACCAAAGGGGTCTAGGAAATGTGGCCTGCAAACACATTTATATTTATGGCATTAGGCAGACGCCCCTATCAAGAGCGATTTACAATGATCTCATTCATTCAACTGAGTAGATATGAGATTAAGGGCCTTACTAAGGGACTCAGGAGTGGCAGGTTGGTGTGGCCTGGATTTGAACTCACAACCTTTGAATCCCACTGCCTTAACCATATAGCTATGACTCTTCTGAATTTATAATTTTTGTGAAGGTAAAAAAAAAAAAAATTGTGGAACACTATAACCTATTCAACTATGTACATGACTTTTTAGGCATCCTTTCTGCATGCTCGTAGAACTCTATGTACATCAGAATCAAAGCAAATCGAATTAAAAGAGATGTCACCCAAAACAAACAAAAAATATACTTAATAAAAAACATTGTATTTCTGTTTTATTATTTGTAAAAAAAAAATTCCAATTTTATTATATTGTAAATTCAATTTTATTCTGCTAGTATATTGTAAATCTTTCTATTCCTATGTTCTATTTTATTATTCAGCATCTTTTACATTTTTACCCTTATCTTTTATTCCGTTTTATGAAATTAAGTCATAATGTGTATGGTTATGTACATTATATGGCAAATAAAATGTAAATTTAAAAGAGGAGCAGATGAATTGATTGTAAAGAAGAGAAACTTTCATGTGCACACACACACACACACACACACACACACACACACACACACACAAAACTTTTGGGAGCTCAAATTAAAATTCCTGCATGAAGAAGTCTGAAGGCGGAAATGGAGCCGCTGAATTATTAAGATTTCCGTCATGAAATCGGGGAAGCACCTCAATCAACAGAGGGATTCAAAGAGGAACGATAATAAGTGTTCTCCCATGCATCTGCTAGCCGAGCTTAAAATAGGCTTCAATCTGTTCCCAATCCACACTCAACCTGAGGCTCTAACTACTGCTTATAGATTACAAATGTGAATAATAATACCTAAAAGATTATTAGGATGAGAAGAGCACCTGCATGATGAATTCAGCTTTAAAGAACAGAAAAGTATTAATCACAAAATACCCTGCAGGTTTTCCTATAATGCAGACGTGCAATATATTATCTCTAATAGGCTAAAGTACCTGTCACTAATATTTTTTATGTACTCTTAAATGAACATAGTTCTCAATGTATATAATATAAATGTAATTTTGTGATAAACATCATTTAATCATTTCGAGATATAATCATAAGGAAGATCCAAGTACCGTAATTTCCGGACTATAAGGCGCACCCTTATATAAGCACTGAATTTAACAAAGATTTTTATTTTTAACATAAATAAGCCGCATCTGACTATAAGCCGCAAGTGTCTACACTGAAACTAATGAACTTTACACAGGCTTTAACGAAAGACACTAAATGCAATATGTTGCGCTTGCTTTAGGAGCATAGCGGTATTCTAGGAATAGCATGTCACTGCATTCTTCCGGTATTACCGCGTGTGTGGAGACTGAGGAATATGTCCTTTGTATTTTCTGATGCTCATTTCTAAGTTTCTTTGACTAACCCATAACGCTGTTGCCAAGAAAAATAAAAAAGCACGAGTTTTGGAAACCTGTCTGTGCTTATATGATTTCTGTTGTAACTGGAGTTAGTGAGCTCTCCCTTCACCCAGACTCAACGCGTTACAACGGCTTGTATCTAAACAGTAGCCGACCAAGAAAGTCATTGTTCACTGTCTTCCTCCTTCCTTTCACAACTACAGTGGTACGTTGACCTACGAGTGCATTAATGTACGAGTTTTCCGAGGTACGAGCGGTCACTCGGTCGATTTTTTTGCTGTGTAACACGAGCAAAAATTGAGGTACGAGCTCGAGACGCCGCTGCTAGATGGCGAAGCGAAGCCAGAAAGCGAAGATTGTGACAAAAATTAAGATAAGCAAAGAAGAAAAAGTACAAATTTTAAAGTTTAGGGATACGTAGTGTACAGGAGTGATAGTTAAAAAAACGAGTTTTCCCTCCGCCTCCGCTTATCGCCTCTACCCCCCCTCCACACACCCACACACACACCCATCCACCCACCCACCGGTGTTTTCGTTAGCTCAAGTCGTCTCATCTCCAAGGAAAATACACTGAATAAAACCTTATTATATCTCTAGATACTCTTTCTATTATGTTTTTATACAAGATTTGTTATTTAGAAATGTATTTTCCAATTTAATAAAATGAAACATAAAAACGGGGTGTCATTTTGAGGGTTGGAACGGATTAATGCCATTTTAAGTTTTTTCAATATGGAAAACTGATTTGATGTGCGAGCAAATTGAGATACGAGCTCGTCCACGGATCGAATTAAACTCGTAGGTTAAGGTACCACTGTATTTCTCTGGGGAGTTTATCTTTTGTCATCGTCGTGCGCCACCACTGGAAGTTTTTCTCCTAAAGCCGTGCAGCTCAAAACACAGGTGAGGTGCGTTTTTTCGTTTCTGTTTGGGAATGTCATTGGTCTAATGTTATGTCACTCAGTTTTTGGCAGGGAAAAACCCAGGAAAAATCCATATATTAGCCGCTTCGTTGTTTAAGCTGATAACTGTCATAAAAAAATAATATTTACATTTGTGGCGTCATTCAGACAACTGAGCAGCTATGGGGTTAAGGGCCTTGTTTAGGGGCCCAGAAGTGGCAGCTTGGTGTGGCTGGATTTTGAACTCTCAATTTTCGGATCTAAAGTCTAATACCTTAACTAATAAGCTAGCACTTATAGTTAAGAATTGTAGATGCTCCACTTGTACAGTATATCTCTTTTAGTGATAATAATTAGATTCCAGAATCATCTCAGAAACTTATATTGTGTATGTTGGCACCCTTATGTTCGATTGGGCAAAAGAAAGGTCAGGCATGTAAACAAATCTGGTTCATTCAAAAGGATCAAAACAGATCTTTAATAGAGCTAAAGCCGTATGTCTAGTCAATTACTTAAACAATTTTTTTTTCCACTTTTATATTTCACGTTCCTCCAACACCAGCAACACATTTTGATGCATAACCTCTGTTAAGTGCTCATTTATGCTGAAGTGAATTGGCTTGATGACCAAACTAAAATAGCCTCGGGTGGCCACAGGGCAACGTCACCGATGATTGACTGATATTTCACCCTACCTGCCGTGCACTTTATACTGGGTAATTGAAAAAATACATTATTAATTTGAAAGCAGTGCTGTCTTTTAATACCTGGTCTAATCTCCTGAGGCCTGAATCATGAGTTATTTGCAGCGCTTAAAGGAAAATGCATAAAGCTTAGCTTAGCCTTTAAAAATGAGGATATATTCAGAATGGATGGTTCAAATAAAAAAAAAAATTGTCTTTGCACCATGCCCCGAAAGTTTGGCGACGGTGAAAAATTATGTGCACTTGCAATAAAGTATTCGGCAACTTAATGATGGAAAGGAAGTGCTTGCAGTGCTGGAATGTGTAGAATCAAGAAGTGGAAATGAGAGAGGGAGAGAGAAAAAGAGAGAGAGAGAGAGAGAGAGAGAGAGAGAGAGAGACTACAGCTTTAAATTTGATAGCTTAATGCAGGCAATGCAGGACTGATGTGTGATATTAAATAAACAACAAAAAAAAGCTTATTCTATATTGATTACAGTTTTCATAAGTAGAGATTTAGACACAATTCTATTTGCAGGGCTTGAGCCTGTAAGTAGAATGCCTATAATAGCATTTGCTGTCTCGTACTACTGGCTTAGGAGTTAGCAGAAATCATGGGGAGCACAACGACAGTACCGTGGAGACTCTGCACCCGGAGACACAGTGAAAGGCTATCAATTATTAGTCAATATGAAGCAGCTCCATGGAGCGTATGACAGTCGCCCACTCACCATCTGCTCTGTCAGCGAGCGGCCGATCAGTCTTTTGTGGGAAAATCGTACAGTAAGAAGGATAGTCTTGAAATGTACAATGTGTAGATAAAACAGATAGTGGATAAGTAACAGCTCTGCAGTAAAGACACTAAATGGAGAGTGACCTTTACATACTTTTTACTACTTGTTAAAAAGTCACAGTTAGAGAATTTTTCAGATTTCTCTAGTAGAACCTGATTCATTTATTTATGAAGTGAATATGATTTCATATTACCTCTACTTTCACTTAATTTACCCCTCAATTCAGCGTCTTTATCCCGGCAGAACCACAGTGAATCAGGAATTTATCCTAGCCAAATGACCTACATGCATACTTTAATAGAAGGTTCAAGAAAGAAGGAAAACTACAAATAGAAGCATCAGGATCTCCCTAGGGACCTCTACGACACTGTCCTAAAATCTATAAGCCAATTTACATTCGTTCATTTGGGGGGCATTTTTTAACCAAACCGACTTATAACTAATTATAGCTAATTGAAGGTTGCTGAATGAACCAAAAAAGTCAACTTGGCAGGATTTTCACCCTAACGGCGCAAAGCCTTCACTATTGAACTAACAATTCTACTGAAAGGTCATCATTCTGTCACGAAGACTCGAACCCCATCAACTTGGACCAAAATATAAAATTACCTATTGAACAGGAACAAGTACATTTACCTGATATGTAAATAAAATTTTACACTGTGACATATCAGCTGTTTTTAAAAGTTATTTAATATTTAGTGGCCACAACAGAAAACGTGGATGACAATTAAATATGTGTTAATGTGCTCCATACAGTTCCGATCCTCTATATACAGATCTACAATTAAATACGACTAAAAATAACTCCATTCTGTCAGTGTTTCTTGGCTCACAAGTAAAAACAGGGTTAAAGCAAACCATTGCTATTTTAAGTAACATAAAATAACTTTTATAATATATAAAATAATTCTTGTAGAATAATTCTTTTTCAAGCTTTCTTCTTTTAAATTCTACGATTCACCTTTGCAAATTGAAAAAAATGGAAAAACATTACATTGACATTAGCAGCACATGGCATATCACGTGGCACAGCTTTTTCTATAGCAGCTCATGCTCATGCTACATCATTGGGCAGAACATAATAAAAAGGAAAGCCTACCTTGTACACACTTCTGTTTATTCCACATGCAAGAGCTCACAGGCGAGTGATGCTTCGGCTGTGCATCAAAGTGACATCAAAGAAAACATAATTCCTATTCAGTTTCACTCTCTTCTTCCAAACATGCACGCCTGCAAACTCGCAATCTTCCAACAATAAGCCAAATCAAGAAAATGTCATTTAGGGCCAGAAATTATACAGTATTCTTTTTTTAACAGATGCTATGGAAAAGAAAGCAAAACCAAAAGATTTACACTACAGCGCTAAGAAGCTTTAAGGTAATTATGACAACCAGAAATAGTCAATAATTGGGTCCGGTCAACTTTTGTTTGCTAAGCGATAATGGAGATCATTTGCAGTTTATTTTTCTGCATCAATCAGTGTCAAGCTGGATTTGTCTTTATTAACCAGATTAAGACATATGTGAGATATGGTATCCCTGTCTCTGTGAGGACAATCTAAGCCCATGCTGGTATTGATTGGCAGGCATAAAGCAACTACGCAAATAAAGACCTATGGATAAATAATAATTAATCATTTCCCAACTAACAACATGGTTGAAAGGATGATCAGATATCAATAGTGACTGAAATGCAAATAAATATATATATATTCGGCTGGAGTTTATTTTTGAATGGGTTGCTTTCAAACTGTTGCCTTGATTCAATCCAGTCTAAGAAAAGATGCATAAATGGACAGACAGACAGACAGACAGACAGACACATTCAGATCTGCATCAACAAATAATACAAGACTAGAAAAACACAACAAACTAATAAAAAACCACAAGAAAAATTAGTTTTCAAATCATTTATTGAAGGAAAAAGGCTACTGAACATATTGCCTATTTGAAAAAAGTAAATGCAGCCAAAAACTAATGCTGACTGTGTCACCAGCAACAAGTTCAACCAAACACATGCAGTGCCCTGAGATCTACTCTTTTACAATGCTGTGGAAAACCTTTGGTCAAATTCGTTTTGCAAAACTGCTTTAAATTGAGGGCTTTCAAGCATGACCTGCCTATTTCTCTCCAAACCCCAATTTTTCTTCTGTTGAAACATTTGTGCTCTTCTGCTTTGATTTATTGTCTTGCTGCATAACCTATTTGCACTTATGCTTCAGATCATGAACTGATGTCTGGGCATTCTCCTTTACAATCTCCAGACCAGAATGCATTGTTCCATTCAATAAGGTCCCCAAAGCAGCAAAGCATCCTTGTATCATACTGCCACCGCCATGCTTTACTATTTGTTTGATGTTCTTACTGTGGAATGTAGCTAGCTCTAACAAAATCCATGTCTTCCACTAAGTTCCAAAAGGTTTCTTCTGGCTACCAGCGGTGTTCTCTTCACATGGATAACATTTTCCTTCAGTCACATTTGAATAGTGGAATCGTCAGCGCTTACTTTGTCAGTGTCAAACAAGGCCTGTAGTTATTTTTTTGTCTAAATTAATTTGTAATTTCTGGAAAGGGCTTCATAGTGGTGGGTGGCGTGCATTTCACAGCTAGGCCTTCATTGGTGTCGTTCCTGAATCAATCCACCTCAAAATACAATCATTATAAAGCAACAGCTTTAAAAAACATCAATATTTTACAGAAACACAACACAACAGAGCACTGCATCACAGGCAGGTATATCATGCAACGAGAATGGACATCATCACTAAAGCAGGAAACCCAATGAACACAATACAATAAGTCTTCTTTCACTGCAGCCACAGCTGCACCAACCGCATACATCATCTCTAGCAGAAGCAACAATATTGATTTAATGAAATGTGTTTTTGCAAATTATGTGTTTTTAAGCAAATGCTACGTGAAAGAAACGCACAAGTATTAATATTTCATGAAAAAGCATAACAATGGTTTTGAACTGTTTTGGGCTGACCTCTCCTTACGATTTCCAGCTTTTCTTCAAAAGTCCATCTTGTAAATATCCTTTAAGTGTATCTGTTTAAATAAATTTTTTTCTCCTCTGTCAGCAAGGAATATATATGAGATTTAGCTACAATCGCAGGTGACGAGCTCTGCCTAGCGTCCAATCAATGAACGTTAAAATGCCGACATGACTGGATGCCTTCTGGAGGGTCTCGGAGTGGCCAAATCGCAATGTAATTGGTTAAGGCAACAGGCTAAAAAAGCCCACAGGTGCTGACTCTAAAGGCCTTACAGCAGATACAAGATACAAAATACATTTGACCCTGACAATGATGTGACTGCCAAAATGTGTTTGGATAGAAACTCCAACCTGAACTTACATTCGGATACGCTGCTCCTTGCAGCAGTGCACCGGAGAGAAACGTCATTAAATGAAAAGAATGGACTATTGGAAATAATTTTATACACATTCATAATTAATATATATTAAAACCTTGATAGAATTTAAGTTAGCAGAGTAGGCCTTGCTGGCCCTGATAGTCTGCCACTGGGTCTTAGGATGCTTTTAAAGGAATTGTGGTTGGCCAGCTGTTTCTTAGAAGATGAACTACTGTTTTCACTTTTATTTCTAGTTGATGACTATGGTTCTTATTGTGGTTTGCTGGAGTCCCACAATCTTAGAATTACCCAAGTTTGAGCCTGGAATTTCTTGTGATCATAGCTGAAGGTTGGGAGTTTAAGGCTATTTTACCCTGCTTGATCTTTGGCGTCAGCAGGACTGACAGTACCCAAACCTGAGTGTGTGTTTAGGCTAGGTCGTCCTAGATAGCAATGACATTGTGTTAATTGTTTGATTGAGTACTCACATATTTATATTTCTGCCATTTGGCAACACCCTTTTTTTTAGAGCAACTTCCATTTATTTAACATCTCATTTTAGACAACTGTGTAGGCGAGGGTTAAGGGCCTTGCTCAAGGGCCCAACGGTGGCACCATTGAGCTACCACCTTCTTCTACCACAGGTCCAGTTGGTATTTGATAACCTTTTTTTCTTCACCAATTTTCTTTCGTTTAAAAACTATTGCTCGTTACTATTATTTTTAGTTGCTTTCTATGTATCCTCTATCTCACATAGATTATTAAGTTTAAACCAGAATAGTGCATGCTGGAAGATGGTCTGTGGGTGGTGTTAATACATGATGATGTATTTTTAGAACGCTGTGGAGCAGAATGTTTACTCAATATCAAAACACAAAATTCTAAATTTGAGCCAGTTATAGTGTGTTATAAATTGCAAAAGTGCAATAGCATCTATAACTTGGTCCTGATAAGACTCTTGGAGAGACTAGTTTTCCTTGATCTAAATCATCTTATTAGTAGGGGTAACTGTATTAGAACTGCCAAAATCATGGTTTTATTGGTGGTTTAAAAAAATAAAGAGAGAGAGAGAGAAAGATTTCCAGGAAAGAGAGCTATTAGTCTTTTTTTTGTTTTACTTTGAACTTCATCAGTCTCTGTTATCATTGGCCTTCAATGCAGCAGCCTTAAATAACATGCTCTAAATGTCTGATAAGATTCTGTGCTAAATTATTCTCGGCAGAACGAGACCAAACCTTCCCGTCACTAGTTTATAGATCAAGCATCTTGCTGTACTGGCAGATATTTCATACAGAAGCACTTTCATACAGCAGCTTTCATGTACTATAAATACACTTTGGGAATATAAAAAAAGAATCTTGGGCCAGATTCAGACTTTAGGAGATTTTTTCCTGGCCCACATATAAGGCTGTTTTCATCGAGTACAGTTACATCGATCAGGTCATGTGGTCTTTATGCAAATTTTAAGCATCTAAATCTGACCAAAGTTTACCCACAGATCAGCACTGATGAGTCTGAATATCAGATTCTGGACGCATTCTCGAAAAGCTGACTTACCCTTTGGCCCCAAACAAGAGAGTTCGCAACACTGCCTGATTTAGAACGTTCCAAAGTCTATGTGTGTGTGGGAGAGAGCTGCACCACTGTGTCAAGAAAGGTGTAAAAGTTGTGTACGGCTGAATGTGAAAATACTAATGAAAATGTTAGTAGTGCAAATGAGTGCCTTTCCAGTAGGCGTGTGTGAATATTCAATTGCTTGAGAGCATTTGCGTTGTGTGTGTGCGGGTCAGTGAGGGCATTAAAAATGCTGTTTCTCCCTGCATTTGATTGAATACTCCCATCACGCATTACTGTGTGGCAGCAGATATGAGCAGGGTCACATGCAGCTCGCCTGCTTCCATTTCGCCCAAAAGCTCAGCATTAACAACTCTCTGCATTACCACAGTGAGGCCTGGTTTAATGCTACACATACACATACACAAATTGTACAAACACAAAACACAGAGCATAAATCAAACACACGCTTCGCCTCAGATCGTGACCTTATAAGCAGAAGAGAAGGCACCTGCACTCAAATACACTTCATTTACAAAGGAGCATTGGCTATTAAGCAACAACAACAAAAAAATCCGCTCACAGTTACACACAAGCAGATAAAAAATAAATGAATGCGGGCGACATTGGAATACACTCCACAGGAGTTGCCCAGTAACTAAAACCACTCAATTTCATTACAACTTCTGCACAAGGAAAATTACATTCATCATTCCTAACATGACCATGAGGATTTCATTGATGGTTTCAGATGCAAAAAACGTCACGATATGAATCACCTCAAGCTGAGGCTAATTTGCCAAACACTCCTTTAATCAACACAGTTACATTTTCAATTTTGCATAACAAACTCCTTATAGAACACACGTGCATCAAGTACACTAAATATTTTTACTAAAAACACATACACTCGATGTCCACCTGTATACCTGCACACAGTACATGCAGTTTAGTTCATGCAGTGATCACAGACTCACCAAAACTGGTGAAGAAGAAAGGAAAGGTAAAGTTATGTGCTTTATACTTGTCATATGTACATTAGAGCACAGTGAAATTCTTCGATGTTAGGACGCTGGGGTCAGAGGGCAGGGTCAGTCATGATACAGTACCCCTGGAGCACAGAGAGCTAAGAGCCTTGTCCCTAAGAGTGACAGCTTGGCAATACCTGGGTTGAACCCCCAACCTTCCGATCAGTAACCCAGAGCAGTTAACCACTGAGTTAACACCTCCACCAAAGCTGGGGTCAGAGAGCAGGGTCAGCCATGTTACAACAGCCCTGGAGCACAGAGGGTTAAGGGCATTGCTCAAGGACCCCAAGGGTGGCTTGAACCACTGACCTTCCGATCAGTAACTTAAACTCTTAACCGCTAAACTACCACCTACCTTGAGGTAGTCAAGGGAGGTCTCATAGAAGAAACCTGATATAGTCTTCTACTGTTTCAGCCAATCCACCTTAAGGTCTGATGTGCGTTCCGAGATGCTTTTCTGCTCACCACTGTTGCTTCATCATGCAGACCTTCCACTTCCCAGAAGCTTAGCCATTTCTAAAATACTCCAATCAGTCCATCTGGCAACAACATCCATGCCACAGTCAAAGTCACATTTTTCATTTCGTTGCTTGATGTGAACATTAATTGATGCTATTAACTGCATCTGGCTACATGTTTTTATGCATTGCCACACAACTGGCTGATTAGATAACTGCATGGATGTGTACGTGTTCCTAATAAAGTGGATAGTTAGTGTGGTAGTATTACTAAGAGTGATAAAGAATGTATCAGATGATTGACTGATTATTAGACATGCTCAGGAGAGTCTTAAGGCCTGAAACGTCATTAATGCTAAACAAAGACCAGGCAACTACAAATCATTTCTCTTCTTTTTCCAATACACTTCAATTAAGACTTTATTTGGACTTCAGAACAAAGCTTTTCTAAATATCTAGCTGCCAGTCCATGTGCTTGACAGGGCTAGTTGCCATTGCTACATGCCCAACGATTAATTGCTGATGCAAGGTGCAGCAGAACGATCGTGACAGCTTTAATTTATTACATCCCAAGGCTTGAGTGCTCTCTGACTTGGTGGAGTATTTAAAGTAAAGTGAGGTAAGTATTTCTCATGTTGATCGCTTACCTTCAGAGCTGTCTCCTTGTGCTGATGCTAAAATGTGTTCTGAATAATACGGAAGGAGTAAAACATGATGGGGAGTGCTGTTGGAAAAAAATAAATCAATAATATTGTGGTGTGATGTGGCTGCATGTGAAGCAGAGATACTGTACTGTTACCACTATTTTCATTTTATTTTTATTTTTTCATTTGTCTACCCATTTGTCCAACCAACAGTCAGCTCTCCCCTAAGGTCAATGCCTGCATCCTTTGAAACAAGTTAAGCCAGAAAACTATTACCATTTAAAAAAAACACACACACTTAGATAAAAGCAAAAAAGAAAGGATATGCCCAACCCACCCAATTTATTTTCCTTGTTTCTTGAGCACTAGCTGACTATGACGTTGCCTGGATTTGAACTTAAGCTTTCCTGTTGATAAAGCAAGCAGTTGTATCACCAGGAGCCTGATTTTGTATATTGCTCTTATTACATCTATGTTAAATGAATACAGTTTTATTAAGCACAGGCTGACCCATGCATTTAATCCATTTGAAGTTCCATTTTTTATTGCGCCACATCTGCATTAACTAGTTCCTGATCTCGCTCAGGATTTAGAAGAAATAAACTAATTCTGCTAAACAGTCTGTACATTTATTTTCAATGCAAGGAAAATTAATTACCGTAATGAACTATAAAGCCCACCCATATATAAGCCGCACCCACCAATTTTGACAAAGATTTTTATTTTGAACATAAATAAGCTGCACCTGTCTACAAGCCGCAGGTGTCTACACTAAAACTAATAAACTTTACACAGGCTTTAACGAAGGACAGTGTCTGTTACACGGTGTAACGGGTGAAATATTTTGTGGCTCCTTTAAGATCAGAGCGGTATTTTGGGAATAGCCTGCCGCCGTATTTTTTCCGGTATTACTGCATGTGTGCAAGACCGAGGAATATGTCCTTATTATTTTCTGATGCTCATTTCTAAATTTCTTTGACTAACCCGTAATGCTGTTGCCAAGAAAAAAAAAAATGCACGAGTTTTGGAAACCTGTCTGTGCTTATACAACGCGTTACAACGGCTTGTATCTAAACAGTAGCCTACCAAGAAAGTCATTGTTTATTGTCTTCCTTCTTCCTTTTAAAACTACTTCTCTCTGGAATTTTTATTTTGGCATCGTCGTGAAAAAAAGTTTTTTCTCTCGATGCCGAGCAGCCCAGATCACAGGTGAAGTGCGTTTTTTCGTTTCCGTTCGGAAATTTCATTGGTCTAATGTTATGGGGTTCAGTTTTTTTGGCTTGAAGTTTGTTAAATCGGGAAAAACCCAGGAAAAATCCATAAATTAGCCGCTTCGTTGTTTAAGCCGCGGGGTTCAAAACGTGGGGAAAAAAGTAGCGGCTTATAGTCCGAAAAATACGGTAACACTTTCTGACCCATCAGAATGGCCCATTCATCCAAGTGGCATGAATCATAATAGAACTCTTCCACTCTAGTTCATTTCCAGGTTCAGTGTACTCAGGTTCAATGGTGACCCCAAATATTTGTCTGTACAGTCACTAGTGTCCTGATCCTCAGTTAGAAGTCTTTTCATGGCAACTTTCATAAACAACGTCTACCCTCACTGGACAAACATAATTATATAAAGAAAGAAAAAGAAAATAAATGATCTAAGAAACAAAAGGCAGACCCGAGGACAGAGAAAGAAAGGCGTGAGGGATGATTGGCGTACAGATCCACTTTGGTCGATGCATTGGGCCTCACGGGATGTTTAGCTCTCAGTGGGAACCATCACACACATTACAGGAAAGGCCTTTCAGAGTAATGACTCCGACTGGAGAGACTGGTGAGAGGCAGGTCTCTGAACAAGCTTGACATTAGCCAAATGATCCGCCCAGAGATTACCGCCACTTGTTCCTGTTATTCTCTTTAATTATTTATGCCTATTTATTTTACTGCTGCTGATTGCCCAAATGGCAGCCTTTCTCTTTTTACTGATTGTTAAATGCGCCACTTGACCTTTTAGTAAAGAAACGATATCAAGTGGACCTGCTGTTGATTGCAATTTTTATGTTTATTGTCTTGATGTGTTGATGAATATAGTATGCCAGAAATGTTTTTAAACTTAGATAAACTTAGTTTTTAAAAGCAGGTATACACAGACCAAGCATAGCATTATGGCCACCTGCCTAATAATGTGTTGGTCCACCTTTTACTACCAAAACAGACACATTGAGCTACAACAGCATCAACTACTTCAGCAATTTGAGCTACAGGAGCTTGTCTGTTAGATCGGGCCACACGGACCAGCCTTCACTCCCCATGTGCATAATGAGCCTCGGCCGCCCATGACTCTGTAGCCGCTTCACCATTGTTCCTTCCTTGGATCACTTTTAAAAGATACTGACCACTGCAGACCAGGAACAGCATACAAGAGCTGCAGTTTTAGAGATGCTCTGACCCAGTCGTCTAGACATCACAGTTTGACCCTTTTCATACTTGCTCAAATCCTTTTGTTGCACATTTTCGTGCTTCTAACATTACCTTTGAGGACAAAGTGTTCACTTGCTGCCTAATATACCCCACCTATTAACAGGTGCCATGATGAAGAGATAATCAGGGTTATATAGGTCACTTGTCAGTGGTCATAAAGTTGATCAATTGCTTTATAATAACCACAACAATCTATAGATATGAAATGTTAGAGAAAATAGTCTTAAAGTATAAGTATAAAGTATAAGAATACATGCAAAGTAATTTAAACCACTTTTTCCTTTCCACAATTTGCTTGTTTGAGCATTTATACTAATTCCCATCCACTAGCTCACTCTGCTGTCATAAAACAGCAGCTAACTGGAGTTAGAGAATATTTGCTTCCTCAAACATTGACCAATATTTTCATCTTAGATGAAAGCTCCATCCTCACTGTCACGTACATAACCTCAATGACACCCATAATTCCTTAATGCCTCCCTGATTAAAAGACAAAGATCAACACCACCCCTTCCACTACAAAAGTACAGTCAATTATATTCACTGTCACCTGACCATGGGTCATTGGGATTTCCTGAAGAAATACTCACACATTTCCTTTTCTAGCTCCCCAACACTTTCCAAAAACCTTCTTAAAAATGAGTTTCAAACACAGATCAGCCATAATATTAAAAACATCAGCCTAATTTTATGTAGATCACCCCTGAGCCACAAAAGCAGCCCTGAGACACTGAGGGCTCCCAAGATCTTTGAAGGTGTGATGGTACGTCTCATTTTGAAGATGCTCTGACCCAGACGTCTAGTCACATTTTGGCCCTTGACAAATGTCCTTGCTCAGATCCGTACACTTGCCCATTTTTGCCACACTAATGGCTCTTGCTGTCTAAACTGAAATCGCAATCAATTTCTTATCTCTGTAACCTGCACTTATCAATTTTCAACATTATCAATGCCTCAGGTTTGCACTCAAGTGTTACTTTTACACCTCCCCAAGGTGCGAGTGTTGATAGTCACAGGCATAAATGTTTAAAAGTGCTGTAGTGTTGGCCTCAGTCAATAATGACCATTGAGCTAAGCATAGATTTATGGCTAGCTGTACAGGCAGGCCTTTATTAAGGTCATGCTTTCACAGTGCTCAGCTTCTACGAATGGGGTGAGGAGAGAAGGCTCGCGTCTGATTGCTTTTTCGACTCATAAAGGGATACCACTGGACACATTTGCATAAACGGATGAGAGCGCAATCAGGATAGTTTGTGGACGCATTAATGTGCGTTTCTCAATTATGAGGCAGGTCTATCAAAGTCTCTGGGTAATGAAAGTGATCACACTGTGCGAAAGGAGGAGGAGAGTTTTAACGGCCTGTATAAACAATGCTTTTCAATTAATGCAATTCTGAAAAACTTTCTTTAAAATATCACTTTTAAGGTGAGCACACAGTCGCTGTATGCACACAGAGACACACTAAAATACAAACACACCAAAACAATTAAGGCAGAAATGTGTCAACAATTAAATCACAGAGGAAACACCAAAATCTGTGCAATTATATCACTATTTACTCTTAGGAGACCTAAGCAAATACAGGTTAGGCTTCAGGTTTTCTGTCTCTATTAAATGTCCAAACAGTGATTTTAGTCTTTGAACATGTTTGTAGTATGGCTTTATAATACAAAAAAAGGTGCATCTTTATCAATACTGGTATTTTTCCAATATTGTACTTATTTATTTATAAAAATCTTAAACAGAATATGACAACAACCTAGATATATTTCACAATCGGTGACGGAAATGCAAAGCAAAGCTGGCAACAATGCCCTAAAAGTATTAATAAAAGCAACTACAGCACCATTCAACAAAAGAAGAAATCTGTAAAAAAAAAAACATCTTTGAACTACACAAAGTGTGTGACCTGAGCACACAGAGCAGTATCACTGAACAAGGGCATTAAAAATTCATGCACAGTGCCATTAATTGTGGCTAGACTCAAGAGAAGAATTCAGTTCTGCAAGCTTTATTTCCTCTTGCTCGGCAGGGTCTACGTATACATCACTCAAGTGTCAGGGTTCAAATCTTGGTCCTTTTTCTTTTTCTTTTTTTTTTTTTACTTATACTGCTCCACACACTTGGCTTGGACATTAAACTCTCTAATAAACATCTCAATTAAATACACAACACCGTAAACATAAAATTGCATAGAAAACAGCACACAGCAGCTACGTTAAGAAGAGGTACATAAAATGTTCCAGTATGAGTGGGTTCTTGTCTAATGGCAAAAAAAGAAAAAGAAATTCAGCCAGGTGTTTCCTTGGCCTATCAAAGACCTGACCCGGCCAGACCTCCACACATGAGTACCTCTGCAGAAGCAACTAAAGCTCTACTTTTTCTGCAAAAGGTGTGTTGGGTTGAGATCCTGGGCGCCTAGGGTCCAATGTCTGACCCATTTAACTGTTCAGTGTCTCTGGGTAATCAATAACAACCACAGACACCCCCACAAAGGAGACAGAGAACACTACCAGAGGCAAGGAAGACATTTCAAAATGTCCTTAGGCTGCCCTATAGCGCTAATGTACACTAACTTGAGGTGCAGTTGTATTTGGGTTTTTTTCTATGTGGGAGCAAGTAAACATGATAAAAAAAAATGCAGGAATAAGGATCTGAGCCATGTTTTGTGCCAAGCTTTTAGATGACATGTCAGTACTTCCTGCAGAAGAAAAAGAGAGCGAGAAAGTGCAGACAGTAAGGCACCAGTAATCCACTGGTGTCCATTAATCCATACATTTCAGGGCTAATTACAGCTGCTGGACCGCGGGAAAGGAGTGGTCCCATCTGTCCATATCCTGATGTAGTTGCCCAAAGAAATCCTTCCATCATGCTGACTTGTTTGGCATGAGCTCTAGATATTGCCAGGCCTTGAAATGTAATATTGGCATAGCTCTGGCTCTGCACTTTCTCTATCACTGTATATGATGATCTCAGTCCTTGCAGAGTGAAGCCTCATTGATCAGTTCTGCTCAGGTTGGGTTGCAGACAGGGATCCAGAAGCAGAAAGCGAAAAGTTTACTCTAACGTGCGCCAACATGGCCTGAAAATACCTCGGATAAGGTGACCCGAACCAAAAGAGATGACGGTGTTCTCAGAATTGCATAAAAATGTATAAGGGTAGACAGACTTGTTAAAAATTCAGCAAAGATGAGTCAGCAGGGTGGACTAATCATCAGACAGGTTATATTAATTTGCGTGCTTGGAATAGCTGTAAATCAGCACAAGGATAACTTCGGAAAGTCTATCCCTGACTGATCAACACACTAAGAGGTCCTCATACTGTCTCCTCTACAAGAATTGGAACAGCAAGGCCACATCTATTCTTTTTGTTATACACTAAAGAAATTTTTATTTGGAGCTTTTAAGATGAATGTGTTGAAAGATCAAAATTTCAGCTTTCATTTCAGTATATTTCCATGTAAATGTGTTACAGGGTACAGGTAGTCCCCGACTTATGCTAGAGATGCATTCCGATGATCCCACCGTAGCTTGAAAATATTGTAAGCCAAGACATGTCCACATGAGTCTTAAAGAATGGTGATCATTATGGGGTAGTGTACTGTAATTCAAAATTAACTAAGAGCAGAACATAATTTAGCAAAACAGAGCATTTTACACTACCGTACTGTATAAACATTACAGATATATATGTATGTGAACCCTTAAATATGTTTTACAATTTTGTCATATTGCTGTAGTCATCGTAAGATCAAAATATAGTAGGTCAAACGAGAGGTCATTGTAACTCTAGGACCATCTGTATTTCCAAATAGATGTGTACCAGGGTCTTTGCTAATGGCAAAGCCAACATTTTTTTAACATTGTACCACAGCTTTTCGCTATTGTAGTCTGTTTTGAATGATTTCTTCCTTCAGCATTGCTTATTTGGAGGAAGGTCTGATGAATGAGTCAGACAATCATCAGAACAGCTGTTTTTTAAAATGTTCCTCCTTTTAGTATCATTGTCTTGTTGCATGCTGAAGTTCAAATTGGATAAATTTCTCTAGAAACCACTAGAGTTGATTTTTCCACAACCTTCTGAATTAGTTCTGCTGCTAAACCAAAAAAACAAAAAAACAAACCATCTATTGTAAAGCCCATGTCATGCATGCCTGACCAGTGTTTTGGATAATGAGTAGATCCTTACTTTCTGGCCTTTTTATTACTTTGGTATAGATTATTCTTAGTTTCAAAACATTTACAGTGTCTCTGTATCTCTGTGCAGTGCAGGTGTTCCTAATAAAATGGATGATCAGGGTAAGTACAGCTGTGCTTTGACTCAATTTTCTACTTAAGCTGAATTTAGTATCTACAGAAAAATGCTGCATCCAAAATGCCTGCCATTTTCGGTTCACTTCCTGCAGCGAATCGATTCAGGGTCAGTTCACTTTCTCACTGCAATCAAACCACATCTGACAGTTTTGTCAAGAAGAATGTATAAAGATAGACCAGTCAACATTGCAGACTTAGAATAGGAAGATGAGCAAATAATACTAAAAGATACAAAAATACCCAGTGGAGTGTGAGTTTATAAATATTTATATTTCAATTTAAAATATGTAAACTTAAATTTGTGAGCCCTGTATACAGATATCTTTGTCTTCTTAATTTTGCCCAAAGATTATGAATTGGTAATATATATTAGGTATAGCTCCAGTGCCCAAGGGCACATCCTCAGCTTCAATCAATTTGTACTTTCACCTCATCACCTGGTTTCTTCTAGGTTCTCAGGTTTTCGTATAAAAGCATACTTCTACTGTGGGTAAGTTGCTACGAGGTGTGAATTAGTGTCAAGGCAAGTGAAGTTTATTTGTATAGCGGTTTTCACAACAGACATTGTCTCAAAGCAGCTTTACAGAAATCAACAGTCAAAGTGAATGGTGTGTGTTTATCCCTGATGAGCAGCCATGGCAACTATGGCAAGGAAAAACTCCCTTAGATGTAATGAGGAAGAAACCTTGAGAGGAACCAGACTCAAAAGGGAAACCCATCCTCATTATGGTGATATCAAGAGTTTGATCATAAATCTTTCAACAATACAGAACACTGGAGAGTGAGAACTAACATGAGCACTGGAGTATAAGATTATAAGTAATGTTCTTTTTACATTCATTATGGTTATAAAACTAGGAGCTACTGAGCTCAACATTTGTGATCATCACAGATCCTGTGTGAGGATGTGTGTAAGATGCCTTGTGATGGACTGGTAGGAATACAGTACAACCTGGATAGGATGCACATACCCATCTCATGCCAAGGGTTCCTGGGATTAGCTCCAGATGAACTGTAACCTTGACCAGCATAAAGTGCTTTCTAAACATGCACGAATTAATGAATAAATGAATGAATCTGGACTTGGTCTGAATTTCTAAACCTGTCTGTAACTCTTCCTGGACCTCTTCCTGTAACTCTTCCTGGACCTGTCTGTAACTCTTCCTGACCTATGGTCAGATGTTCGGATGCATTCGTCATATTCACACTAACTTTGATTGTTCCGGAGCCCCTCCTCTAATGCCTGAGAAATGGAGGGCCGGCCGATAAGGCTTGAAAAAAAAAGACTGATGAGATGGAGAGCGGCATTAAAGACCCAACCATCCTACCCACAAAATGCATTTTAACACATGCACCAAATGGACGTGCAGGTTTCTAATGGGTGAAGTTCTAGTGTGGCTAAATAAGACACTTTCCAGATTACTTAGGTAATGTGAGAGTACATTCTTTCCTACATTTCTTTCCTCTGACTGAGCTGATCGATATCTCTAATGCTGAGTTAAGTTAATCATGTCTGTACATTATGGTCTGGTTTAAAAATAGTAAGCGCAATGCAGAAAGCATGTCTCTTTGAGAAAGACGCACGGCTTAGAAACATACAAGTCACATTAATGGAAAGTCTTTTTATTAAAAGATACATGCTGGATTGAAGAAATCAATGAAGTAGATCTTTTATGTTTAGGCCGCTGAGTAAGGTGAAGATTTCTGACAGGCTTCTGTGCAGATCTGTCTTAGGGTAACTGTGAGCTCCCATGAACTCAGTGGCAGCTGGTGAGGGGTGGTGCATCTAATTTCATCAATTCACTGCAATCTCGCTTCTCAGACATATTAATATCCTGTTCCTGTTTCTACACCGGCTTTTTCCTGGTAATTGGGTAGCGCTTGCCTTTTGGTGGTCTGAATTCCACTCTTGGACTAATATGTGATGGAATAACTTATATGGAGTAACTAGGGCACTGGGTTGCCAGTGGCTGCAAAAAAGGGTTACACACAGGTTTTTCTTAAGTTTCTATGTGTTTACTCAAAAACTCCATGTCTACCTAAAAAAGATTTTCTGGTCACTGATGGAGAATATCAGATTCGTCTAAAATATATATTGTATTTATTTTATATTAATAAACACACAAATATTTCAACCGCAGGAGTCTGGGCCCTTCTCGTTTTTGCATTTATGTGCTTGATTTTGTCTGCACATTAAAAACATTGATAATGCATTTGTTTGGTTTATGAAAATTACAATGATTTATCAGTCTACAGAGTCTAGTATATTTTCCCCCTGTTAGTTTATGACAAAAAAAAAAAATAAAAAAAAAGATCAAAGCAAGCAAGGGAAGAATTATCATAAATGTAACTTAGAATAGAATAGAAATGAAACTCTATAACTCCTTGCCTTTCAGTAACTAGCAGAGCTAACACAATGAACACTCACAGTGTCACTGTTCCATTATACTCATTATCAAAATCTCACAATAATTACAATGTACTTTAATATAATAACCATATGCAATATTATGCCATTATACCATGTGCTGTTCCATACAATGTGCAATATCAAATCATGTGCAATATCATATTATAAACAATATGCTTTTAGTTTCCTATCACCTTTTATATGTTCAAATACATTTGTTTATACATTTATTTTTGTATTATATTTCATTTAAATGTATATTTGTTTCTTGTACTAAGAAGCCGTCTCTGGCAAAATAATTTCCTTCAGGATTAATAGTTATGATATTTTTTGTAACATGAAACATATTTATACAGAGATGTTGGGTAACCGCTGTGTGATAAGTTATAACTAATTCATATGTAACAGAGCACATTTTTCTTATGAGCAGCTGGCTTTCTGAGGACTTTCTGACTATACTGGGGCAACAGACATATACAAGCTGTGCATGTACTCCTGTTGCCTGACTTGATGCCAGTTACAGATCTCAACACATTTCTACTGCTGTGTCTCCTTTCATCCTCCAGACCCGCCTGAATCATTCTGATGCTATTAAACTGGATGTTCCCAAATGAATTCCTTAAGGATTTCTACTTCCCCAAAACAGTTTAGCCAAAGAAGTCGTCTCACCCTTGCTCCAGTGGATTATCTCCCCAGGGTATTGTGGAATAGAGTATCCCAAATCTGTGTCTGTAGTCCTTACGATCTGAGCATTCTTTTAATACATTTACCGTAGGATGAAAGTATACAAACTGAACAACCGTAACATTAAAACCGCCTGTGGAATACTTTCTTTGATCAGGCCTCCATTGATCATAAACCAAAAGCCATAAATCTAAAGAGGTCAATGCCAGTAAGATGCACTGTGTGTTCCGACACATTTCTATCACAGCCAGCATTAGCTTTTTCAGCAATTAGAGCAACAGTAGTGTTTCTGTGGAATCAGACCACAGATATGCATTGATGACCCTGTGTTCTTTTGTCTCCGGCCCTGCCTGATGCACCTCAGACCTACTTCTGGATGGAGTTCTCGTAAATTGGAAACCACTCCCTGCTGCCGAGTACAACTCCACATCCTGGACATTAATGAGATTTCTGTGGAAGGTTCAATCTGGGAACTATAAAAAATGCTTTGTAATATAGTTAATATAAAACATTTTTTTTTATAAATATTTCATATAAAAAAAATTTATATAAACAACAAAAGATTCACACTCAAATGTCCATTAGCAAACAGTGAATGAATAAATGAATGAATGAGTGAATGAATGAATAAACAAATGAATTAAATAATGAATTATTGGTTATCTCGGGTGTCCCAGAAGAGTCCGATTCCTCTCAAGGTATGTTCCTCAGATCACCTCATGAAGTTTTTCCATCACCTCAGGCACACTCATGAGGAATTAACTAAACTTTCTTTCGGCTTCTCCCATTAGGGGTCGCCACTGCGGATCATCCGTATTCGTGATCCGCATGTTCGATTTGGCACATGTTTTTACGGCAACCTTCCCTGTTAATCCAGGCTTGGGACCGGCACTAAGAGTGCACTGGCTTGTGCAACCCTAATGGCTGGGGTCGGTTCCCTGACCGGGAAACGAACCCGGGCCGTGGCGGTGAGAGCGCCGAATCCTAACCACTAAACCACCAGAGAACCCACTCATGAGGAATAAACTAACAGGAACAAATGTATAGGGACAAATTGAATTCAATATTTATAATAAAGTTTATTCTGGAAAGCTGTTTTCTGACAATGTTCATTGTTACCAGTGAAATACAAATGAACTGAATTGGATGGCCATGACTCCATCCCTGGTTCACCTTACTAGGACTTACTAGCTCCTTACTAGGAGCACTTACCATGGCAAAGCAAGAAATACTCTGAGATACTCTGACCCAGATGTCTAGCCTTAACAATTTGGTCTTTGTCAAAAATTTTTGGATCCCTATGCTTGCCCATTTTCCCCATATACAGTATGTCTAAAATATATACCTCCCCTTTACAGGTGCGATTGTATTGAGTTAATCAACGTCAATCCATTCAGACGTCATAATAGTTTTAAGTGCAAATACATAGCAACTGATTTAGTTAACAAGTACACATAGATGATTTCTTCATACTTAATGAATGTGCTGATTAGCAATAGCTGAATAATTACACCCAAGATCAGGTACGACAAAAGAAAGCACACGTATAATGAACAGGGGATTCGTGGGGATTTTCAAGGCTTCCTATATTTTCTGTTTAGTGTAGAGACCAAGCAATTAACTTCAAAAGACAGATTTAAAAAAAAATCTTACATAAATCCTGCAATATTTCTTTATATACAGTATTAATGTCAGGACCCACATCATCTATGATCTGCCTCATCAAACTCTAACATTAATGTAAACCTCAAACGGTCATCTCATGTGCGTTACAATAATGCAACCATCATGGACTACTATATCACAACCCTGCACCTTAGACTTATTTGGGAAATATTATCTTTTGCACTACCTTACTTGATAAGACAAGACAAGATATCTGAAGGTCATGAGTTTAAATCCCAACCACACCAATCTGCCACTCATGTGCCCCTGAGCAGGGCCTTTAACCCCATAGCTGCTCAGTTGTATGAATAAGATGCGAGTTCTTCTGGATAAGGTTCGTCTGTCAAATGCTGTAAATGTAAAATGTATTATTTGAACTGCCTCATTTTACATACCCTGCACAAATATATATAGCTAAAGTCTTTATCTTTATTCATTATTTTATTTTATTTTATTAGTTTTTATAGATTTTCATATTTTTATAACACCAGCACACCATGACACATTGTTTGGCCAAGCATGATGATTCTCTGATTCTGAAATTGATGTGATGTGAAGTCCTAATGCAAAAATAGAAAAAATATACCTTCACTGTGCTGCTTTAAACTTTTGTAAATATATTTCTGACATTTCAGGACAAAATCCAAAAGCAATAATATGATCGTGACAAGCTGGTATACATTTCCTGATCCACTGATAAGGGCTGGGCTCTGAAATTTCAATCATGACGTATACGCGTGTCGGTATTTTCGTGTGTAGGACCTTTACAGCTCCATAAACACGCAGCGGCTCAGGTGTGTTTTAGTGCTCACTAAGTGTAAGGAATAACACACCGTGAAAAGGCAAAACTCCCATGCCTGCTTTAAAGCAACAGATGGATGCAGTGAATTTAAGCCCCACACGGAGGCCCTGAATACGTCGGGCTGTTCGAGCATCAGGCCATCAGCAGCCACAGAGCTCATATTAATGAGAAATTAACTCATAAAGCAGCACCGACCTCGGGGTGCACTTCACTTAATATCAAACTCCTGCTTTCGATAAGCGCAACAGCTGGAGAATGAGGAGAAAGGGAAAGTCTCATTGAAAGGTCTGTGGTGAAAGGCCGCTGAAAGGTCTGTGGTGACCTTGAACTGAAAGTTGCATGGGAAAGCCTTAAAAAAATTCATTCTTTTTTTTTTGTTTGTTGCTAATCAGTCTGTAATGTTTGCTTTGTTTGATATCTCAGATGAGTTATAAAATACACTTAAGTCCATACTTGACTCAAAATTGTATCTTTTTTTTTTTTTAAGGTGAGAACACCACAAATGCGCTCAAGTGTAGTAGATCCTTGCAGCAGTGACGATATGACACTGATTCACCCCAAGTGAGCAACATTCTTTGTATTTTGGTTTGTTGGCCGTATTGACATGCAAAATAAAATCCAGGGGACAGACAAAAAGTATGCTGAATTCTAATTATCTGGGCCAAAAAACACAATAGAAAATGCTGCACACAGTTGTAATTATTAATAAATAATATATAAAGAATAAATACATTTACTATTAATTAGTAGACTTATTATGAATTACCCCAGTGTTTTATTATGAATTATTCCTATACTATTCAATAAATCATTCATTACCTTCTCCCTGTTCTCTGTTGTAGGTTGATTTTTGTTTTCTATCATCCATCACCATATTTAAATATTTATATGCATATTAAAAACATACAAATGTGAATGTTGCAGATTTTGTATTTCACAGCGTGTGAAATTCTGAAGAACATTTTGTTTTATGAAATGACTTTTTGTTATTAGAGACGAATATCTGTACAAAAATGGTATTCAAATGGTATAACCCCCCCCCCCCCACACACACACACACACACACAAACACACATACACACACACACACACACACACACACACACACACACACACACACACACACACACACATCTGGACTGTATTTTGATTAGCCGCTTCAATCTGCATGGTGTGAAATTAAATCAAACTGAATCAGGGATAAGTTTCACTCACAGTCATAGTAGCCGGTAAATGTCAAAGTGTGTCACAATGACCAGCTTCAAAAAAATCAACCATTAAAACAGTTTCAAAACATTTACTGAAATGATTGCACTCGTATGTTTTCCATTTGGAAAAGAAATCAATAAATAAATAACACACACAAAAAAAGGAAATTTTTCTATCTCGATACAAAACTACAGAATAACATGATCCCTCTACAAGCTGCAGCATAAAGAAAAAAAGAAAAATCACATATTATACATCACTTACACAAATTGCTGTGGTGTGGCATTTAAGGTTGACAGGACAATCAGATTGCCCAATGTTTTCATTTCTTTATCTCTGGTGAAGTATCAGGTCTCCAAATTGCCTGTGTAATGGTACCTCTCAATTACGCAATTCAGGAAGCCAAATGCTTTTTAATGACCGAAAGCTCGAGAGGTGCGAGACAATGTAGGCCCTGTCACATGATGATGGAGTGAGAGAACAGCCCAAATCACTGTGCAATCAATCTGTCAGCGTGTTAGCCCCGCCCACACAACCTCAAAGCCCCCCTGCACAACACCAACAAAGCCTCTGAAACTCATCCCTCCTTCCAGACAGGGTTCATCGAGAACAGCGTGACCGCCATCTTCATTAGCCGCTCCATGATGTAAGCTCATAACATCACCTCTCTACCTCGCTCCAATCTCTCTATCTGTCTCTTCCTTCATCTGCAGTCATTTGTCACTCCAGGTGGAAGTCCTCACGAAGGTAATTTTGTTCTAAGGACTGTTTTGTCATTATCGGCAAGGTTTCTGTCTCTCCTGCTTTCAGAAATCTTTGCAGAACTCCTTTTTGCTTCATGGTGCTCTTGGATTTCTTTTTGTTTACTTGGACAACTCTATGAGCTCATTTATAAACTGTCATAACGCAGCCCATTACCTGATCACATAACAAATTATGTTTATCTATCTTAGAGCAAAATGCCAGAAAATGTACTACTGGTGTACACATTTTTAAATATAATAAGGCTAGGCAAGAGTTAATGGTGTATAGATGATTCACAAAAACATCAAGTTCTGGAAACTGGACTATTCAAATAAAATGAAGGATAAAAGGGATAAGTTGTTGGGTCTAATATGTCTATAGATCGGCCTGGATGCAGACCCAGCATTTCCTTAAATCGAATCAAGCACTTGAAAAATAGCCGAGGATAGCAGACTGATCAATGTATGAAAAAAAAACTACCAGTACTACAGCGTCCCTTTATTTTTTATTTATTTATTTTATTTTTTTTAACTTGAACCATTGCAGATTCTGAAGCAGATCCTACGTTTGTAGCATCACTTGCAATTATTCGAATGATTAAACTCCCTGAGAAATGGAAGAATGGCGGACTTCATGGGGTTTTAACATTTTTATTCAAATGGAATTACATTTGCGCCGAGTGTTGTCAATCCAAATCTCATTAGCCAATCAGAATAAAGCGCTGATAAAGCCAAGCCCATCATGAATAGTTTGTGTCACAATGACAAACATAAACTAGTGCAGCATAAATGGAAATCTGGATAAAGAAGTGAGAGGGAGGAGAAAACGGGAACAAATAATGCCATGTAACATTTTCATTATTAAGTTCATTACTTTAAGGGTTTTTTCCTCCCTCTTGTTGCATATGTTTTTTTTTTGTTTGTTTTTTGGAAAGTTTACATTTAACACATTTAGCACGAATTGAATTCCATAGATTTCCCCAGGACTGGCACGCTAAAGATAAAAAAAACATTGTTGAGGATTTTTCAAGACAATAAAACTGACAAATATGTGTTTATTCTCCACTTCAAGCTTTAAACCAGAGACACAGGAGGCAGAATAAAACACAACCATCATATAAAATGGTATGGCCAAGAGGCCAAAACAAGAAAAAATAGATTTTTAGAAATATCTGTATATGTGTGGACAGATCCTTCCATAAATGCCCTTGTTATAAAGTGTGATTCGATTATCTGCTAAACATCAACAAACAGAAACTAGTAACATATTTCTGAATACGAGTAGATCGGATGGTTTATGTCGGTCACCTGACACGTTGCCTAGCATGCTATAAGTTTGTTGTTTATTGTATCATCCAAATAAAATGCTACCAAGATTATGCCTGAATTTTCCGTTCCTGCCAACACGGCTGACCTCTTTCTCCTCAATCATCTGTTTCTACTCTTTTAATACTTTTGACACTTTTTGTAAATATCACACGATGTATTTTTGAGTCAGGCTGTCTGTCAGGTTTATTGGAGTGGATCAGCTTGATTTTCTAAAATGAGAGCCACCACTCCATGCTCCTTTTCCTCCACCTCTCTGTGGGTGTGAGACTCTACAGCCTTGTCACTCACTCATCGACCCCAGACTTTGGGGCTAGCTGACACCAGCAACATGATGCTCGGTGTTTGTTTAGTTTTGTGTCAGCAGAGGCTCACTGCTGCCATTCCTGACCTTATGTCCATGTCTATGTGTGTGTGTGTGTGTGTGTGTGTGTGTGTGTGTGTGTGTGTGTGTGTGAGGGAGGTAATCATTGCCAGCGCAAGTGCTCAGGGAGACGTTTTGCTTGCTCAACCCCTAGAGTCTGCATGCAAATGTGCCCTCGGTTATTACTAAGGTGTTACAAATAAAGCCCAACTTTAATCATGGCCTTATTCTGCAGTTTATGCAGCAAGGTGAAGGAAAGCAAATTGTCAGAATATGAGGCAGCATAAGCATTCTTAGACTGACATGCTGAAACATGCATGTCCTCATTCACTTACTCTCTATTTCACTCACAGCAGCCAGGCATTCTAAATCAAAATGCACCATTATCAGGATTCCTGTGAGAATTAAACCCAGCCATTCCTTCCAACCTCACCCTACCTGCTGGCTTTAGCTCCGGTTAATGTTTTCATCTAATCAGAAACGTGAAAAAGCACAGACCACACCTTGCCTCAGGAGCATTTTGTTTCCAACTACGGTAAAGTAAAAACCAGTGGTGGACAAACCATGTGTTGAGTTAAAGTAGAGCTGCACAGGGTAAAATATGACCAGTAAAATTGTCCCTATAACAAGTTTAAAACAAACCTTATGCTCGATCCTGATTGGTGGTTTGCTGTGTGAACAAGTTTTTATTCACTCAGATAAAAAGGAACGACTGATTTAGCGAAAAGCAATTGAGTAAAAAGCAACTTATTGGACTTTGAAATGTAGTGAAGTTAAAGTAAAATTCTCCCCAAATGGAAATACTTCAGTAAAGTACAGATACACAAAAAGTACAGTAACAAATTACATTTACTTTGTTGCTGTCCGCCACTGGTGAAAACACAATTCTCTTCCCATTTTTCAATAGTCAAAGTCATTAAAAAACCATTACTAGGCAGCTAAAAATCCAACGACAAAGCATAAGCAAGTTAATTGTGCCAATTTCCCACCTGTGCACACCTGAGTGTTAATAATGCACACAATATAAAAGAACATATACTGTGTAGAAAAAAGCTATCAAAGATATCGATCAGAGTGATGCTAATTATATTAACATATTGAAAGACATGATAGCAGGAAAGCATGATGTTCAAGAAAAGAAGAAAAAATAGATCACAATATTTAACAGGGATTTGACTGTGAAGTTAAAAGAATAACTTGTATTTTGAAAAGTCATTGTTTACATACATTGCGTTGACTTATAACTTAATGTTCTGTGATTTCAATCGATATCAAATTTATTACACTCTTTATTCCAAAACAAACAAAAAAATAAATCAAATTTACCAGTAAAATTTTAGTTAGCAAAGTATTGCTTGGTGGTCTATTTAAGAAACACGTGGACGCCTAACAAAGGACTTTAAATGGTTAAGAGAAATGTATCTGTTACAGTTAATTTATTTTTAAATGAAGCCCTTATGTTCAAATCTTGTTTTTATACCTTGAAAGGCATCTGGGAGTGAACTTGACTTTGGTGCTACAGGAACAGAGATGCTGTTGCTATCAGTATGCTGTTGCTACCTTGGGCACCCACAGACAGGTGGTTGTAAGGAAAGGGTTTTCTCATATATATATATTATATATATATAAAATATATATTTGCAGATTGCCCTTTTCCGAAGGAGCTGGGAAAGGGCAGTCTGAAGGGATAACATCTGTATGCATGAAGCTTCAACACAAACAATTTACATTTTCTGATGTTTTGTGTCTGCCTGCATCTTGGCTCTAAAGATTTCAAGGGGAGAAAATTTTACTCCCAGAAAAGAAAACCGTAAAAAAGGGAAATTGAATTGAAAAGAACTCAGGAGGATCTAGCTCTCATGATCGTGATGGTGAACTTCAGATTGGAAGGCTATGAGTTAAAATTCCAGCACTTCAATGCTCCCCCTCCCCCTCCCGAGCAAGACCTTGAACAAGGCTTTAAATCCTCAACTGCTAAGTGTATAAATAAGATAGTAGATAGTAGAGTGTATGAATGAATTAGCAGTGTTTTTTCTCATTCATTTAAGACACAATTATGTAACTCAATTTTAGCTTCCAACTAGAAACATTTGGGACAACAAATACTCCAGAGCTCATATTTTATATTTTGTAAATATTCAATTCCCAAGGGTTCATCGTCATTTCCACAAAAAAATTCTACAACTTTTCAAAACAGACAGGTCTAGTATTTTTAGGTTATTAATTTGTATGCCAATAATACACTTAACATAAAATATATAACGGCAAAAGTTTGCGGACACCTTGTCTATGCTATGTGCTTTTTGAGCATCACATTGTTCTACATCACTGATGAAGGTGAGGTGAGGAGGTCTGGGGTGCAGTCAGTGTTCCAATTCATTCCAAAAGTGTTTAGTGGGTTTGAGATCAGATCTCTATAGCAGGCCAGTCAAGATGTTCTTCTCCAAACCATGTAAAGCAGATCTTAACGGAGCTCACTTTTTGCACAAGGGCATTGCCATGCTGGAACAGTTTTGGTTTTCCAAGTTCAAGTGAACGCAAAGATTTATTATACCGCATTCAAAGACCTCCTATACGATAGTGTACCTCCAGCATTGTGGTAAGAGTTTGAAGAACCACATATGGCAGAAGAGGTCAGGAGTCCCAATTCTTTTGTACATATAGTCAAAAGTTGCTGGAAAAAAAAAACCTTTCTTTGACCTTGCTGTGACCTTGATTCTGATTCTACAGTTTCCAAAACCTAATTCCATACAGCTTTGGAAAAACGCATAATAATGTAAAGGTATTATGCATACAAAGGTCGAAAGGAGCAGATATTGTATTATAATTTATCTTAAATGTATTCCCTATATTATGATATTTGACATGTACAAGGTGAAGGTTGAAATGCTCCCTCTTTCCCAATATTACACTGTCCGCTAATTAGCAAACGATCACATTAAAGAAATGGAGAAACGGGAATTGATATTCCTCTCAGCTGGCAGGCCCGCGTGAGACTCCCTCCTCCTGGGGTGATCTCTTTAGCCACCGTCTCGCACATCGATTTCCCCCACCATGGTTTTCATCACATTTCACCCTCGGTTTCCTCTCAGCCTACACACAAAAACAAAGCCGCTGCACGCTGCTTCGCTGATATATGAACCATGCACACAGGGAAATTGGGTCTGATTTATAAACGCTGTACTGAGTAGAGAGGATGTGTGTAAAGCTGATATGGAAGTTGACATAGTGAATGTAATTTATGAGCTTTTTCATGAAATCAGACCAAGCCATATCTAGACACAACTTGCCCTGTCACTCATGATTCTTCATTGAAGTCTATATCCTGGGTGTTTTATGGTTACACTGATCCAAACGTATACGAGATACTGGACCTGAACCGAGAGTTAGAATGAGGGCGAGAAAGAAAAATGAAAAAAGACGTTAAATGACTGACAGGCGTACAGATCTTACTGGACACAAAAAACTTACACCAAATGTAAAAAAGTATCCTGCATTTGAACAGACGTTGCACAGTAAAGCATTGCTGCCATTGCCACAGTAAAATACTGTAAAATCCAGCATCAGTGCTTTTGCAAAAAGCGTGCCACATTCACACATGCAGCGATTTTAGCGCTGCAAGTCGCCAGTCGCTGTACTGTTAAGTCACCAGTAGGCGTTCCTACTACTCGTCGCCATAGTAACTTATCAGTGAAGGGTGCAACTAGCATTCTACTTCTGACGGCAAATTAATAGATGGGTCTTGCGTGCTCTATGTTCTTCACTCTTATTAGTGTTAGTAAACTTTTTCAACTGGACACGCCCACATCTCATGTTTGCTCGAAATGAAAATGAACGGTCTCCAGTCGCTTTGTCGCTGTGAGTCGCTGAATGTTTGAGCATAGCACAACTTGTTTTTTAACATTTAACAACATTAAGTAGAAACTAAAAAATAGATTAATATTTACGTTCTTTACAACAACAACAAAAGAAATGCTATTTTTTAACACTATGAGATGTGTAGTTATCTGAAAATAATCTTTTCACTGGGGCAATAGCGACTCCGCTGACCAACAAGCTGCATTACGCCAATAATCTATTCATCTCGGTAAAGTGCTTTGGGACAATGTCCATTGTGAAATATACAATTGTGTTGCTATACAAATGCATCTAAAAATTTAATAACTCTAAAATATCCCATAAGTTATCCCTGTAAGGGGGATAAAAAGAGAATATATTTGTAAGAATATGCACTGTAAACGGCGTTACACGAATTAAACTGAACTGAACCGAGTGTGTCAGATTTGCAATACAGCACAAATTCAGGCTCTCTCCTTTTGGGAAATGTGATGAGACTGCAGCGATTCTCTTCCTGGCATGTCCTTGATCTGACCTGAGGAAAATCCTTTAAACACAGCTCCCTGTCCCTGTCCATCCCTCTATCTTCAATACTTCAATAAACACCTGCTCCATCTCAAATGAGTGTATACGCAGCAACCCATAAGACGAGCACATCTTATATAGTAGTGTCTGTGACAGGCAGCGATATTGTCTCTCTCCCTCCTTCTCTTCTAACAGTTTCTCCTTCTCTTCCCCTTGCCACGCTCTGCCTTTCTTCCTCTCCGTCCTTTAAACCGACGCCGTGACAGCTCTGTTTGATGGGGACTGGGCCTGACTGCTCGTCTAGATGAGCTTGTGCACCTGTTTTTTGCCGGCGTGTCCACAGCAGTAGAGGCAGATTGACACCAGCACAGCTGCATGTGGGCCAATTTCACCGCGACACAAAACAGGCTTGGTATCACAACAATATAAACAGGGAACGGGATATTTCTGTGCTTTGACTAATGTTTCTCACATTTCTTCAGACTCTCCTCCTCCACACGCGGTACACGCCCTCACTTCACACCTAATGCGTTCACAACTGGGGAGATATGAAGAACTGCAGAAGGAGCGATTTAGGATGCACACGCATGACTGTAAATATTCTGTCTCGGCCTCCGTCTTTCTCTCTCAGACACACACACACGCAAACACAATCTAATATGCAGCGGTGCCTTGGGGATTTGTCGAGGGGCGGTGCGGTCTCCCTCTGGTGACCTCTACTCTCAATTACACAAAGATTACTCAGCAGCCTCGGCTGCGGCTTGTCAGCCTCTATAAATCTACAGGCGACACAATTACGCTCACTCCAACCTGCTAACGCCAGCAAGCACTGACTGCTCTCTCTCTCTCACAGAGGAGAGTCTGCCGTCACTTAATACACACACTGACAGGACAGGAGGGTGTGTGTGTGTGTGTGAGTGTGTTTGAGAGAGTGAGAGTGAAAGAGTGAGAGAGAGATGAGACATCCATACAGATGGAACACTGCTCACTCGGCTGCTCATGAATAATCAACTTGTTTTCTAAGAACCGATAATGACATCAAATCAGTTCTTGGGCAGAATCTGGTATCTCGCTGTGAGCTAATCGGGAACATATGACATAACGATGAACAATGAACGTACTGCCACGTCGAGCAAATTCAATGCTCTCACTGCCACGGTCGGCTATACCGTTTACGTTTTATTCAGTCTTTTCTATTTTTCAACTATGGACCGAGCGATCATGCGGCCCTCGCTGCCTCCGCTCCGCTCGAGCCTCTGTGCCAAAGCTGAGTCAAAGAACTGAGTCAGTCACAGCTTGAGATCTGGAGCAGGAAAGCGGATGGATCCGTCATCTTGCTCTCTCGGGCTCCGTGCCCAGGTACCGGTGCTGTAAGTGTGGGCCTGAGCGGAAAAAAACGAAGAAGATGAATTAAATGAGACAAAATGATCACGACACAACAGGCAGATTTAAAGAAGCCTGCTGATCATTAGCTCGATTTTGTTAATATCTAATTTAACTGTGTGACAAATGAGTACAATTGTAATAATTTCCACAAATGTAATCATTCACAGTTTTAAGGAACAGTTACAGCTGAGGATCAAAAGATATGACGACCTGCAAGTCACAGCATCTTTCAAAGTGCAGTTTTGCCTCCTCAATAACACTCCATTATTCACAAGCGCCTGTCTGACAATCTGTGAGCTGTGACCCATTATACACACTCCCTCCTCCTCCTCCTCCTCCTCCTCCTTCTCTTCTTCTCTCTCTTCAACTGAGGGCAAAGTGACGAAAGCTCTTATTACCCCAGTGGTCCAGAATTCTCCTCCGAGTGATCCCCCCTGAGGTTTCAGACAAAGAGGCCAGACTTTTAACAAGTCGCCTTCTACCAGCTCTGTGTTGATGAGGAGGTCTAGTCGCATCTCCACTGCGCTGGCCTTCACACCGAATGACACCTAACCATGTTTTCTCACATTCCTGTCCATCGACATCCCTCTATCCGTCCTCTAATCCCTGTCCTTCTATCGTAATATCTGTCCTCTTTTTAACTCACTCATTCAGTCTTCTCCTTGTTTTCCCTTACTCTCTGTCATAACCTTCATGCTTCTTTCACCACACCTGGACAACTTCACTGAGTCACCAGACCTGAGACATTTCTGCTTATTTTCTGCACTGTGGCACTGTTAGCTTTTAGTCCATAACAAACATCACCGGATTTAATATGTAAATACAATATATAGCAATGTTACATTATTCCTTACACCATATGAGCATATAGATAGATAGATAGATAGATAGATAGATAGATAGATAGATAGATAGATAGATAGATAGATAGATAGATAGATAGATAGATAGATAGATAGATAGATAGATAGATAGATAGATAGATAGATAGATAGATAGATAGATAGATAGATACAGACAGACAGACAGACAGACAGACAGACAGACAGACAGACAGACAGACAGACAGACAGACAGACAGACAGACAGGCAGGCAGGCAGGCAGGCAGGCAGGCAGACAGAATTCATGTTTATTTCTATAGTGCATTTCACAATGCACATTGTCTCAAAGCCGCATTACAGAATTTATGAATTATAGAACAAAAATGTAAATATGTGAACTATGTGTATTTATCCTCAATGAGCAAGCCTGGGGCAATGTGGCAAGGAAAACATGGTATGAAAGAGTGTGATTAAAAATCATTAAAACCACAATACAAACACCGGGGAGTGAGAAATATCAGGTGCCAGTGACTATGAGTATTGTCCTTTCTAAAGTCTAACACAGTCAGTTGGAGTTGTGGATTTAGAAGCTCCTAACAATCTAAAGCTTATTATTTTACATTGAGGAACATTGGAAACATATAAACACTATATTTTACGCTGCTATTTTGCAAGTTCTCCCACTTAGAAATCATGGAGGGGTCTGAAATTTTAATCGTAGGTGCATGTCCACTGTGAGAGACATAATCTAAAAAAAAAAATCCAGAAATCACCATATATGATTTTTAAACTATTTATTTGTATGATACAGCTACAAATAAGTATTTGAACACTTGAGAAAGTCAATGTTAATATTTGGTACAGTAGCCTTTGTTTGCAATTACAGAGGTCAAACGTTTCCTGTAGTTTCTCACCAGGTTTGCACACACTGCAGGAGGGATTTTGGCCCACTCCTCCACACAGATCTTCTCTAGATCAGTCAGTTTCTGGCCTGTCGCTGAGAAACACGGAGTTTGAGCTCCCTCCAAAGATTCTCTATTGGGTTTAGGTCTGGAGACTGGCTAGGCCATGCCAGAACCTTGATATGCTTCTTACAGAGCCACTCCTTGTTTATCCGGGCTGTGTGCTTCGGGTCATTGTCATGTTGGAAGACCCAGCCTCGACCCATCTTCAATGCTCTAACTGAGGGAAGGAGGTTGTTCCCCAAAATCTTGCAATACATGGCCCCGGTCATCCTCTCCTTAATACAGTGCAGTCGCCCTGTCCCATGTGCAGAAAAACACCCCCAAAGCATGCTTCTACCACCCCCATGCTTCACAGTAGGGATAGTGTTCTTGGGATGGTACTCATCCTTCTTCTTCCTCCAAACACGTTTAGTGGAATTATGACCCAAAAGTTCTATTTTGGTCTCATCTGACCACATGACTTTCTCCCATGACTCCTCTGGATCATCCAAATGGTCATTGGCAAACTTAAGACATGCCTGGACATGTGCTGGTTTAAGCAGGGGAACCTTCCGTGCCATGCATGATTTCAAACCATGACGTCTTAGTGTATTACCAACAGTAACCTTGGAAACGGTGGTCCCAGCTCTTATCAGGTCATTGACCAGCTCCTCCCGTGTAGTTCTGGGCTGATTTCTCACCTTCCTTAGGATCATTGAGACCCCACGAGGTGAGATCTTGCATGGAGCCCCAGTCCGAGGGAGATTGACAGTCATGTTTAGCTTCTTCCATTTTCTAATGATTGCTCCAACAGTGGATCTTTTTACACCAAGCTGCTTGGCAATTTCCCCGTAGCCCTTTCCAGCCTTGTGGAGGTGTACAATTTTGTCTCTAGTGTCTTTGGACAGCTCTTTGGTCTTGGCCATGTTAGTAGTTGGATTCTTACTGATTGTATGGTGTGGACAGGTGTCTTTATGCAGCTAACGACCTCAAACAGGTGCATCTAATTTAGGATAATAAATGTAGTGGAGGTGGACATTTTAAAGGCAGACTAACAGGTCTTTGAGGGTCAGAATTCTAGCTGATAGACAGGTGTTCAAATACTTATTTGCAGCTGTATCATACAAATAAATAGTTTAAAAATCATATATTGTGATTTCTGGATTTTTTTTTTTAGATTATGTCTCTCACAGTGGACATGCACCTACGATGACAATTTCAGACTCCTCCATGATTTCTAAGTGGGAGAACTTGCAAAATAGCAGGGTGTTCAAATACTTATTTTTCTCACTGTATATATATATATATATATATATATATATATATATATATATATATATATATATATATATATATATATATATATATAAAAACATTTTTATACTTTATTTTATACTATGCACACCAGCATTGTTATGCTGGAACAGGTTTGGGTCTCCTATTGTAGTTCACATTTGTAGAATTATTGTAATTGTAACTCCTATTGTAGACTTACAGTTAACTCATTTATACAAATGAGCGAATGAGGGTTAAAGGCCTTGCCCAAGGGTACAGCAGAGGGCAGCGCGGTGGTACAGGGAATTGAAGTCAAGAACTCCTGATCAGATCCTATACAACTGTGTTCCTCCAATTTAATTGTGTGCCTCCAAGAACCACACATGGCTGGAAAAATGTTAGGCTTTCAATTACATCTGTCCATATAATGTATTTTTTAAAATACTTAATTAGACTTTCACGTAATGTTATTAATATTTAGATATATAAGGACATTGTGGCAGTGAGAATTCATGAAATGATAAGTTTGCATACACAATTACATCATCTACATTGTCATCTACATTTCAATCCATGATCAATCATAACACTGCAACTAGAAGACACAAGTATTAATATGAGTATTTTTTAAATAAATAACAGTGCTCTGACGCATTATAGATTACATGCATCTGTCCAGTACATCCCACCAATATCTGATCAGTCTGAGATATCAGGAATTTAAAAATCTCAAACCATTTCACTTTTTGCAGTGAAGCACGGTGCATTACCCTTCTGAAAGAAGACACTATCATTAGGCAGTACTGTTGCCTTGAAGGGGTGTATTTGGTTTGCAACAGCGTTTAGGTAGGTGGTACGTGTCAAAGCAACATCCACATGAATGCCAGGACCATCATTTCCCCAGCAGAACATTTTATCAGAGTACCTCTATTGGCTTTGCCTGTTTTCTAGAAGTGAATCTCTTCCCCAGGTAAGTAAGGTTCTGGAAATGCTTTCTTTAGACATATAAAAATGGTTTCTTGCCAAAGTCACTCAGATCCTTGTGCTTGCCCATTTTTTCTGCTTGCAATACATCAAATATGAGAGCTGACTATTCACTTGCAATAAAATATAACCCACACATTGACCGGTGCCATTGTGACAAGAAAACCAATATTATTCTCCTTACCATTCAGTGACGCTAAAGTTATGGCTGATTAATCTATATGTAAGATTTAGATCAGGGAAAGAAACTGTTTAGCTTCTGAGGAAGCACTGATGCAGGAGTTAGTTATTGTAAGATCCGGCATAAAAGTTAAGGGATGGTAAGATTCACCGATTCCCATCGGTGCATCGGCACAAAAGTTAAGGATGTGATGCATCAATTAAAAAAAAGTGTGCATGGAATACAAGTTGGCATTTGTATCATTAAGCATCGTTTATAACATCTTTGCATCGGTAAAAAAACAATCCATTTATATATAATTATTAGTAAATACATTTTATACTTTTTATTTCCAAAGTGACTAATGTTTTATATGCACATTGATTTCTCCTCACTAAACTGTTCTCTCAGCACCACTGCTGCTACGTGAATATGATGCATCACAACACTACGGACACTGAGGAGTGTCCCGGAAGTCCCATCGGAAAAAAGATTAACATGGCAGAGGTAGAGCTGCATCTTCCTGGAGACAAATAAATTATTCTTTTTTTTTTTTGCACTACAAAAGCCTGTTTGTGAAAGGGCCATGCGTTAGATGTCAGATTGCGCTTGAGTAAATTGACGATTTGCTGTCTGTCTGAACCAAAGTAATAAAAGTGAACTATCTCTACCATATTGAATTGCATAGCATCATTTTTTTAATAAAAATCGGATCGCACCGCACTGTAATAAACGTGAATCATTTCGCATCTGTAGCTGCTTCATATGTATCTTTAATGTATTATATCGTTGGCTATGAGTCAGGACGCGAATCACATCGGCCTCAGTTACGGAGATGCACATCCCTAATAGAACTGCAAACGTTTTATGCAGGAAAGTATTTATTGGTGCAAAATGGCTCAAAATGTCTAAACTGCAACAGAAAAAAATGCCGTTTCAGTTTTTCTTAGACGAAAATGTGTCCAGATTAGTGTAGACCTAGCCTTTGTTTTACAAATGTTAAATTGTATATTTTAGAAATCCAAATAGTATGGAAACACAAATATTTTTTTAATACTCAGGTGTTCTTTTTTCCCCCATACTAATCATACTGGAAATCACTCAAATCAAATTCTTCATACTTTTTCATACTTTTCCAAAATGGGACAAATGCATAGGAAGCATGCAATAAACACTGTGAATTTAAAAAAAAAAATAAAAAAAGTGAGTAAAGCAAAACAAAGTTTATCTAATAATAGATAAATTAAGTTTATAATCTTTAAGGACTGCCATTATATTATAATTATTATATTATACTAATTAGGACTTTAACTAGCAATCTGGTTTATATGGGTTTGCTAAGATTATGACTCAGCACTCTCCATCTCCCTTTACACCCCCCCCCCCCACCCTCTAGCTATAAGTATATATTTTCTCCCAGAAACGGCATTCGAAACACTTACAAACACAGAGACAAATGCATACAGATACACGCTGCTTGGCATGAAGACTTCTCCTCCTGCCACACACACACACAGCTCTCCAGCAAGACTCCATAGATCAAAGTGAAGTGGATACTGCCTCGCATAAATTCTAACGATGCGTGTTGGGGATTTGATAAGAGACACGTTACTATGGACGTCTTTCCTCTTACCAAACCTCCTCCTTCCTGCTTCACAGCAGACACTGCTCGAAGACAGACAGCAAGACATGTCCTGTAACTCAATTTCTACCTGCAAATCAACAACTACAACAACAAAATAATGACAGACGTTAGCATGCCTGCAGAGACTCCAAATGATGGGTTTTTCTCCAGCAAGGCGTCACACGTTCCGCCCATCAACTCGCCGCTGCACGCTCACTCACACACCTGTCAGCTGGAGTGACAGCTTAGTCCACTTCCCTAATTCAGCCCAATTACGCCAGACAGCGTTACACAGTGATAAAGGCGGATTTGTGCCGGATTATAGGTTTTATCGAGGGAGATTTGTAACCCTTGTTAAAGACAAATGCTGCCACATTGAGAGAAAAAAACAAAGAGGGCATCCTGACATTTTGATACAAGTTCTTCCTATATTACTAGATGATGGCACCTATAGTTCAGTACAGATGGGGTGAATGTCATGAGCTGAGCATCACTGAGAAAATTTCTAGCTGAAGGGCATCCTCGTAATACACTGACATTTCTAAGCCTTAAGGACACCTGTCACAGCAAGATGAGTTGAGAGTGAAATCTTTTGGCAGTCTGAAGTTTGAAATGTGACATTTCAACACTAAAGATACAATTTTACCAACTGAGATAGAGTTTATGTTGTTGCTGAAATATGCCCACACATTTTTTTTTTTGGTCCTCCTCCGAACTGCCTTGGCTGCTTTAGCTTGAAAGCACTTTCCACCCTTCATCAAATTACGGCTGATGAACAGTTCCTGGATTTGACGATATTGTATACTTTGTCTCGGTCTCAGACTTTCCACCAAAGGCACACAGAGCATCTGATACTCTGATTGGTGCTTCACAACTAAATCTGAATCCTGTTTGTAGCACTTAATGGTTAAAATAATAAAGCCTAAACAAGAAAAGTATAAAGTATGCAATTGGTCAGTTGCAATGTCTTTCTGTGTAAGTAAGTGGTTCTTGTACAATTTTACTGACAATACATATCTACAGTAAAAGCTAGAACTCTGGTTGAGAGACTTCCATCCATTCACATAACTGACCTGGATGACTTTAAAAACATAAGCACCTCTGTACCATTTGAAACAAATTAGTTAACACTAATATTGTACCCTATTAGAACCGTTGCTGTAATTAAACAGACTGCTGTTTTCATCCCAAAACTCATTCACATGTGCTTATTCTAAATGATAAATATTCCAAATATCCAGTGTGACACGGGAAAGGATGGGTTCACTTTTGAATCTGGTTCTGAAAATGCCTTGTGCAAGTTCTACCTAAGGCTACCCTGAAATTACCTTAGGTAGAATATGCACAAGGCATTGTCATAGTATTTAAATTCGACATATCTGAACTGCTTTACCCAGGTCAAAATGTGTGTGATATTTTACATCCATTTCTCTGGCCATAATGAGCAAGATCTTAAAGGGTTGATAACTGAGAAGCTCTGAAAACTTTTAGAGTTCCTTACTATCCAATCAGGAAGTTGCCCATTTACAGGGCTGCCTTAATCACAAAATCCTTCCAGTCGACGTTCTGGAATGTTCACTTCAGGAAAAAAAAAAAAAAAACCAATGCATTGTAGAAAAGAGAGGTAGCTGGTGCTCAATACTGAAAAATAGCAGACAAGCTTTCAACAAAACTATGTCTTCAAATGTAAGTAACTTGTTTTTTTTTATTGCTGTAGTTTATTTATTTTTTTTTCATTTGCTTGAATGAAATGAATTGTAGGTGTTCAGTGCTTTTTATTTATTTTTTAAATCCACATGCTAGCCTACAATCCTACTTGATGTGCCATGAGGAAAATGTATGTGATTAAGTGAACTGCTGGAAATTGTGTCATAAGTTTCCTAATTTGTACAACTTCAAGGTTTGTACATACTGAACTCATGTACACTATACACTCATTCATAAGCTTATGATAAGCAACCTTAAATCAAAAGACAAAAAAAAAAAAAACATTTACAGAATTCGAGCAAATACTTGTTTAAAGTTATTACTATTGAGCAGACAGTTCAAGTTTTGTAAAATGAGGAGGTTCTTGATCATGTTTACATACAAAAACCTAAAGATCTGATTAGTGACACTAGTTCTGGTCTTAATACATCATATTGCATCATGATGGTCACAGATGAGCAACAACCATTCACACTGTTGAAGAATTTATGTCGCTGGACAACCGAAAGTCTAAAAAAAAACGTCCCAGGTTCCATGAAACCACCAGATTGCTGACAAAAATCATTCTCTGTGGGAAAATCTAATGACATCCCCAACCAGCAGTCAGGCATAAAAAAGGATGTCATCCAAATGTTGTCTAGACTTTCTTAAATTTTGACCTATAGAAAAACTGGTCCATTAACTATACTCGGCTAGTGGACTGGCTTTTTCAGCAGGCTGCTTGTACTCCATATTTGGCTCATCCCTATTTGTGCTACACACAAGGTAAATTTTACAGACAATTACAGCTTGATTCGAGAGTGCAGAAACCTGGATAGAGCCGGTACAATCAAACGCCGCTCAAACACAAACTCTCGAAGCAAATCTTCTTCACGGTGTTTCTCACCTGCCTATAGCTTTCACCGCTAGCAACAGTGAAGGCAAGCAGCGAACCATGCAGTCGCCACACTGAGGGACTGTCCACACGCTGAGAAATAAGACGGAGGAAATGAACAAGCTTATGGCTAGGCTTGGCAAGCAATGTGCCTCATGAACGCTCAGTTCCTTTCTTCCAAGGCATGCCATGAGCATATGAGCACGAGTTGCCACATATGAAGTACAGACCACTTTGTTACTATTTATAATATGTCAGCTGTTAGAAATAGTTGGGGGCATTGTCTGAGAAAAACCTGGAGAAAATGATTTAAAAAAAATGAATTACAAAATTCACTTTTTTTTTTTCCAAGAAATCTTAACTTAAACCTTTTAACAAATAGAGATTTGTCTCCAGAGATAATGAAGTACTGAAGTACAAAAACTGTTACTGTAACTAAGTAGATTTTTCTATTATCAGTACTTTACTTCACTATTAAAGTTTTAGGACAATTTCTTACTTTCATCTATTACATTTTTACACAAATATCTGTACTTTCTACTTTTTAAATTTTCAAACCAGACTCGTTACTTTAGTTTTAATCTATTTGGTGACATGATCATTATTTTTTTTAAAGTCTGATTTTTTAAAGACTTTACATCTCAAGTCAAGCCAAATCAAGAGTCAAGTCAAGTAGCTTTTATTGTCATTTCAACCATACAAAGCTGGTGCATTACACAACATTCCTCCAGAACCCTGGTGCTACATTAGAGACAACAACATAGAGCTACATCACACAACATAGAGCTACATAACAGAACACGGAGCTTAGGACTAAATTTAATTGTTTAAGACACAAAGTGCATCGTGTTCAAACAGTGCAAGACAAAACAGTGTAAGACAGATACACAAAACACAAACTGTAAACAAAAGTTTAATTGTGAATATAAACACAAATTGTAGACAAAAAGTTCTTACATCTTAGAATTACATAAATCTATCACTGCCTTTAAAATACCTTCAGTTGATTTTGTACCCAGGCAAAGTTTTTTTTGTATTGTATCTGTTCTCATGAATCTGTTAAGCCAAGTAGTAGTACAATTAATAGTTTCATATTTGATTACATTACTAATTAGCACTGCATCTGAAGAACAAGTTTTTAATGTGTTTTCCTCGTCTATGTGGTAAAAAAATAAAAAATAAAAAGCCAAGCTTCACCGTTAACACACTTTCTTCATAACACTCATAACGAACTGCAAACAATAATCATAACTGTGATTGCTGAATGTGTTGGGTAAGTGCCTTTTTAAATGGGAGCCACAGCAGGAGCAAGGGATGTGCATCTGAAGGCTGTCACAGAAGCACATGTATATTGAGACACACTGAATTCCCCTGACATAATGGTGTCACAGTTAATATAAAAAAAACCCCAAAAAAATAACACGTCAAAAAAGACACGACGAAACAAAGCGGGCAGAGTCTATGCTCAACTTCAACACATCACAAATCACTGAAGTAGTTGTTAGTGTCCAACCAATGAGCCCTTTTACTGTAAAATGTTGGATTCTCTCTAAGCATCAGCCTTTGTGTAGAGTTTAGAGGCAGAAACTGCTATCTGACCGCCTATAAAGTGTGCCTATAAAGGCTGTGGGCCTAGAATAACAACTCAAGCCAACTCATGGGGAAGGGTTAAGCTCAGTGTTTAAGACATTGGACTTTTGATCCAAAGGTTGTGAGTTCAACCCAGCACCACCAACTTGCCACTGTTGGGCCCGTGATCAAAGCCCTTAAACTCTCAGTGCTCAATTGTATTGTATACTGTAATATATATATATATATATATATACAGTGAAGAAAATAAGTATTTGAACACCCTGCTATTTTGCAAGTTCTCCCACTTAGAAATCATGGAGGGGTCTGAAATTGTCATCGTAGGGGCATGTCCACTGTGTGAGATACAATCAAAAAAAAAAATCCAGAAATCACAATATATGATTTTTAAACTATTTATATGTATGATACAGATGCAAATAAGTATTTGAACACCTGTCTATCAGCTAGAATTCTGACCCTCAAAGACCTGTTAGTCTGCCTTTAAAATGTCCACCTCCACTACATTTATTATCCTAAATTACATGCACCTGTTTGAGGTCGTTAGCTGCATAAAGACACCTGTCCACCCCATACAATCAGTAAGAATCCAACTACTAACATGGCCAAGACCAAAGACACTAGAGACAAAATTGTACACCTCCACAAGGCTGGAAAGGGCTACGGGGAAATTGCCAAGCAGCTTGGTGTAAAAAAGGTTCACTGTTGGAGCAATCATTAGAAAATGGAAGAAGCTAAACATGACTGTCAATCTCCCTCGGACTGGGGCTCCATGCAAGATCTCACCTCGTGGGGTCTCAATGATCCTAAGGAAGGTAAGAAATCAGCCCAGAACTACACGGAAGGAGCTGGTCAGTGACCTGATAAGAGCTGGGACCACCGTTTCCAAGGTTACTGTTGGTAATACACTAAGACGTCATGGTTTGAAATCATGCATGGCACGGAAGGTTCCCCTGCTTAAACCAGCACATGTCCAGGCACGTCTTAAGTTTGCCAATGACTATTTGGATGATCCAGAGGAGTCATGGGAGAAAGTCATGTGGTCAGATGAGACCAAAATAGAACTTTGGGGTCATAATTCCTCTAAACGTGTTTGGAGGAAGAAGAATGATGAGTACCATCCCAAGAACACCATCCCTACTGTAAAGCATGGGGTGGTAGCATCATGTTTTGGGGGTGTTTTTCTGCACATGGGACAGGGCGACTGCACTGTAATAAGGAGAGGATGACCGGGGCCATGTATTGCGAGATTTTGGGGAACAACCTCCTTCCCTCAGTTAGAGCATTGAAGATGGGTCGAGGCTGGGTCTTCCAACATGACAATGACCCGAAGCACACAGCCAGGATAACCAAGGAGTGGCTCTGTAAGAAGCATATCAAGGTTCTGGCGTGGCCTAGCCAGTCTCCAGACCTAAACCCAATAGAGAATCTTTGGAGAGAGCTCAAACTCCGTGTTTCTCAGCGACAGGCCAGAAACCTGACTGATCTAGAGAAGATCTGTGTGAAGGAGTGGGCCAAAATCCCTCCTGCAGTGTGTGCAAACCTGGTAAAAGACTACAGGAAATGTTTGACCTCTGTAATTGCAAACAAAGGCTACTGTACCAAATATTAACATTGACTTTCTCAAGTGTTCAAATACTTATTTGCAGCTGTATCATACAAATAAATAGTTAAAAAATCAAACATTGTGATTTCTGGATTTGTTTTTTTTTTTAGATTATGTCTCTCACAGTGGACATGTACCTACGATGACAATTTCAGACCCCTTCATGATTTCTAAGTGGGAGAACTTGCAAAATAGCAGGGTGTTCAAATACTTATTTTCCTCACTGTATATATATACACACACACACACATACATACATATACATACATACACACACACACACACACACACACACACACACACACACACACACACACACACACATACACACACATACATCCATACATATACACACATACGTATATATAAACAATTTTTGTCCATACACATACACTCGCTTAAATTGACATTTTTGGAGACACACTCACATCTTCTCACCTTTAACTTTTGTCTCAATGCATGTTCCTTCTCCGCCTCTGTCTGCATTTATGGATCTTTCCTAATTAATTGAGACATACTCACTTATTCTTTACCTAGTCAGATTTTTCCAGAGTCTATCAAGGGAACTCAACAAACACATCCTGCATAATACTCCAGTCCATTGCAGGACACCACTCATTGAACTTCTAGAGGGGTATAGAGTTGTAAATACAAATAAATGGCATGACTGGCTAATCTTAAAATTGGACCATGGACCCTGAAGGCTGAATGAGATATATACAACCACCAGGCATAACATTACGAAGTTATGAGCAGTGAAGGGAAGAACACTGATCTCTTCATCATGGCACCTGTTAGTAGGTGGGATATATTAGGCAGCAAGTAAACATTTTGTATTTGACAAGGGCCAAATTGTGATGTCTAGACGGCTGAGTCAGAGCTGGTCTGGTCTGCAGTAGATTCAGAAGATACATATATGACAACAGGATGAAAATGTGCTGTGGCAGTACTGACATATCAACTGTCATCTTTGTCAAAGTCATCATTACATTAGCAGGTTGCAAAAGTGCCAAGTCAGCACTGCTGCAATACAGGACAAAAAGTGCACCAATCAAGGCATTGTTTTATTTCCAGAAAACAACTTTTTCCCAAAGGTCACTGCGCAAAAACGTCATGTCGAGACGTGACCGTCCGTCCTCTGTCATTACTCATGGTGTTTGCGGAGAGGTGGCGAGGATGGAGAGGAGTACAAGCAGAAGCGTCCGCCCTCTTCGGGCAAACGTGATAATGCAGGGTTTTGCAGCACTCTCTCACATACACACACTTCGGCGAGCAAGAACAGGTGATTGAACTCACAGACGGGAAAATGAGTAAGAATTTAGACCGCCTCTCGTGTTGCTTGATACACAAAAAACACATTAGGAAAATGAAATTAGGGAAAAGCACGTATAAGACAAAACGTATAATAATGACTTTGCTGCTCGCTGGCCCAGCATGGACTCCCTTCACCTCTGTTTGCTTTCTTATTTATGGATGTCATTAAGACAGAGGGAGAGAAAAGCTGCTATTTAAAAAAGATTAAGAGAGAGGACAGAGATAAATGCTTGCAGTCTTTTTTTTACGCACTGCAGGTCCTGAATCTCTCTCTCTCTCTCTCTCTCTCTCTCTCTCTCTCTCTACATATAGGTAAACTCCTCCCCATCAGAATAGATATCAACGGGGCAAAACAGGGTCAAAGCGAGAAAAAGAAAACCAGGACAGAAAGAGAGAGAAGTGTTGAGCTAATGTTTTCGGTGCCTAATAAAGTGAGTGGTGTAATATCTGAAACATTAGAAAGTTCCAAATGGAGCTACTGAGAGCGCTTAAGCCCGCCTCCTCCTGTCATTAACACTGAGCTGAAATGCACAGCAGTCTTACACTCCACAACATCAACACACCCTAATGTTAGCACCATTAGCTCAAAGAGCACATCAGGACTCAAATTGGCAATCATGCAGCATGTGAGCGGTGATCACCGAGCTTAAAATATTCTGTTTAAAATAAAAACGATTCCAAGCGTGGATGTCTGCAGCACGACGACATTTTAACGCCACCTTAAAATAAATTAAAGATGACGAGAATAAAGTGGTAGCACTACGAGAACAAAGCGTCAAACATGCCGGAGTTGAACTCCTTCAGGGTCGATTTCTTAGATGATTATCCTCACAGTCTCTTGAGAAACAACATATCTTCGAATAGCACGCAGACCATCAATACCATCAATATCATTCAGACTGCAAAAATGCAAAAATTTCCTCAATGTCTGTCTGTACTTTTTCTAAAATGAATTAAGTTCCCTATATAACCGCTGAAGTGTCGTTTAACTAATTATAACTCCGTGTTGATGCGCAGTTAATGTAGTAGTTGAATCTTAACCTAAAGTAGGATTTAACCAAATCTTTTACATCCATTTAATGCTGCGGATTTTTTACATTAATCTCGTATTGCTATGACTTTATTATTAAAATATACTGACTTTAGTCTCGTAAAGCTTCGAATTTACAATTTGTAATTTTTTTTAGTTAGCACTTATCGCCATCTGCAGTGATGCGTGCAGCGGAAACGAAAAATTAACCGTGTGAGAATTTGACCTTGTGCATGTTCTGAAACTTGATCAGTTGCTGAAGAGACGACGAGCTCTGCATTCATAAGAGTGAATTGGATTGTGTATTTGGGTGTGCTGTAAGCCGTACTAAGCACACAGCCATGGCCAAGTTCATCATTTTCATTTTTACACAACTTCCTCCCAGTTTAGTCATAGCCAATTCCCAGCAGCTTGTTAATTCCGCCTAATTAGCCATCAGTCTGAAAGGTTTATGGTTAGCATGTGAGGGATGGTTGCTCTCTGGGTGGGAAGGATTGAGAGAGTGTGCTGTCATAGTAAAAGGAGGGAGACCAACATGCTCAATTACACGTGTAAAGAAAACTGAAACATCAGTGGTGATTTTTATGCAGTGACATAAAAGTAAATGACAATCGTAATGACATTGTTCAGATCTTGTTGATGCTAGACAGTGACTCCCATTATAACTAAAATGTTATCCATCATGACTAAAATATTTATTAGCATTTGAAAAATTAAACAATTAAACAATCAGCTCAGTGGATGATTTCTGACTTTTTATCAGAAGGACATGGGTTCAAATCCCAGGACAAGAAGCTGTTACTGCTGGGCCCTTCAGCAAGGCCCTTACCCTCAATTTCTCAGCTGTATATGCAAAATAACTCCACATCACTCTCCATAAGGCCAAATCTCACCTTACAAATTTGAATTGTAAATGCAAGAATATGCACATTAATTCCTGAAAACTGCTCAGTAACTACACAACTTATCCACTGTGAATTCACTTCCCATCAAAAAAAACAAACAACAACAACAAAAAAAAAAAAAGCTAAAGTGCTCTTAGCGTTTATTCCTTTGTGGGAGCCGTTAAAGGCTCTATGCAGAACCCTACAACAGAGTATTTCATGTTCACGAAAGGGAAACTTTTGAAAGCTAGAACTATTAAAAAAGTCCAAAGGGTCTTCAGAATCCATAGTACCCAAGGCTCTTCATGAAACTTCTTTAAAAAGAAAACTCTTCATTGCAAGGTTTTTAAAGAGATCTTTTAAAAGGGGAAAAAAACCGGAGAGAAGCTCCATAATCCTGAGTGTATTTGTTCGTATACTTACTCAGGGATTTGAAATTCTTCATGTAGAATTAGACTTTTTAATTGCTGTTCTAGATATAAACCAGTATACAGCAGAGAGAAAAAGCATTCTATAAAACCTGTACTACACTGGTAGTCAATGGCACAATACAAAAAATACAGCACAACATTAAAGATGTAATGCAAAATTCATAATTTGACTGCTTGTTATTGTCTTTAACTAACCTTAGAGAACATACAAACCTGGGAGAAGCAGAGACAAAAGAGTAACGTGATAACTTTACATTCGGTTTTAAGTAAAAAAAACAATAAAAATTACAAGATGTATTTGATATCAATGTACAACCTCCCCAAGCCTCCTCCAGCTCCTTCATTTGCAACAACATATTAGTACTTGAATATATTAAGTATATATTAAGGTTATATTTATATTAAGTTTGTAATCTAGCATACCAGTGTAGATTTATTCATTACTAGCGACTCAAAGCACTTTTGTACGTCGTTCTGGATAAGGGCGTCTGCTAAATGCCGCAAATGTAAATGTAAATATGATCTTTCTCAGAGTATTTTCTTGTTTCCTTACATTTTAAATCTGTAACGTCTTTACTCCATTTCCTTTAATCAAACATGCCGTCTCCTCATTCTCTTTCAATGTACATAAACAGTATAAATTCTATTTTTCATTTTATTTTATTTTATTTATTTTTATTTATTTTATATATGTTTTTTATAATGTTAATTTTATTCCTCTATTATGTTTATATGGGACATTTATGTGATATGAGAGAGAGAGAGAGAGAGAGAGAGAGAGAGAGAGAGAGAGAGAGAGAGAGAGAGAGAGAGAGAGAGAGAGAGAGAAGAATGAAAGAAAGAAAGAAAGAAAGAAAGAAAGAAAGACTTTTTTGACTTTTAACACACCTTTATTTTTCCTTTGTTTCACTTAGTTAACATTCCACCTTAGTACCCATACTATCGATAACATGCCCAAAAAGAAAAAACAAAAGAAATTAAAATAAATAAATAAAAATAAAAAAAAAATAAATAAATAAATAAATAAATAAATGCACAGATGGATGGACACTTTCATAAATAATTAGATGGATAAAAGGGTAAAAGGAAAAAAATGTAAATTAATGAATAAATACTGGTGTGCACAAGATGTAAAAAATAAATAAAAAAATAAAAAAGCAACAAAAACAAAACCTGCTTATGCACTCATTAAAAACGACGCTTGGATTAAACGAGGACACACAAATTAAAACATCACACATTTAGAATTAGTCGATGATCCTGGTCCAGCGTGCACAAGACATCATTTAGTGCCCAGGCGTTCACAAAACCATCCAGATTGTTTGTCAGTTTAAAATATGCTAACTCCGCCCTGAGCCTAGCAGATATTAGAGCTCTAACCATCACCTCAGGATCTACTGTGCCTTTACTCCTGAGCTTCCTCTTCCTAGTTAACCAAATTGCCAGCTTTGATTCTCCTATTAGGAAGTTTATTAGGCAGACATGTTTTCTGTCTGTGCTCACGTACTTAGGCCCAAAGATAAAAAGCTCTTCACTGAAGATACTGGCCAGGTCTCTGACCCATCCCTCTAACACCCTGAACACAGCCTGCGGCAGTGCAGAAACAGGTGGTCTACTGACTCATCTGTGTTAGAGAAGACACATTCCCTCCCTATGGTGGGTTCGATGTGTGCCACGTGTCTGTTCGTAGCTACCGCCCAGTGAACAATCCCCCATTGGAGATCCGCAGTGCGTTTCTCTATCGGAGGTTTGTACAGGGATGTTGGGAAGCTGGGGTCAGAGCACAGGCTCAGCCATAATATGGCACCCCTGGACTACAGAGGGTTAAGGGCCATGCACAAGGGCCCCAAGAGTTGCAGCTTTAACCCATAATCTTTCGATGAGTAACACAGAGCCTTAACCACAGAGTTTCCCACTTTTTCAGTCCATGTTGTAATATGTATAAATGTAAACTTTGAATAAGATTTCCCATTTAATGAAAAACTATTGCAAGATCACAATCAGAACCCCCTGAACCTTGCAAGTGTGTGTAGAGTAGGTGGTAGCTCAGAGATCCATAAATGAGAATGTCATGAATTCAAAGCAAAGCAACACCATGCTGCTACTGCTGCTGAGCCCCTGAGCAAATCCCTTAACCCTCAACTACTCAGGTGAATAAATGAGTTAATTGTAAGTCACTCTGGATGAGGGTATCTGCAAAATGCCTCCAACAATAGAAATCTGTTTAAAAGGTATGATGTAGAAGAGAATGGAATATATACAGTATATATATATATATATATATATATATATATATATATATATGTCTTTTTTTTTTTTTTTTTAAACAAAAGCAAGTACTTTTGTACATTTTAGGTAACAAGAGATGTAAAAGAAGTCATTTCACGCATGAACAGGATGGGTTTCATCTACCAATAATAAGTAATTTCTAAACTTAATTTCTTGACTAATAAGAAATACTATAATGCAATAAAAGGAAATGCTATACTGTAATGACAGGAAATACGATACTGTAATGAGTTTCTCAATTGTCAATACAGGGAAGTTGTCAATTCAGGGAACACAACCCATAATCTGGATGCAACATGCAAATCAGGATGCCGGACAATTTCATCAATAAATAATTATTTGGGAGTTCTATATAATCAAATGTTTGAAAAATTTAAACCTGACTTGGGTTTAAATCAAACATAAACAGTACAAAAATATTTTAAGATAAAAGAAAGATTTATGCACCCTATTTTGCAGTGTATATCCATCAGCGAAACAGTACAATGGAAACCCAAACCTGTTCCAGCATAGCAATGCTGCACAAAGCAAACTACATGAAGATATGCAGTGCTTTTGGAGTGGAACATCTCCTGCTATAGAGCTCTGACCTCAGCCCTATTGAACACTTTTGGGATATATTGGAACGCTGACTGCACCCCAGGCCTTCTCACCTCACCTACATCAGTACTTGACTTTACTAACACAGCACAAATCTCCACAAGCGCACTACAAAATATAGTGGGACATTTTCCCAGAAGAGTGGAAGAAATTATAAGAGCGAATTGGGACTAAATGTGGAAATGTGATGCTCCCAAAGCACATACCATACTTATGACCAGGTGTAACATTTGGCAATATAGTGTACGAAATGCATTACGGAAACACGACAAAACCAAGCTAACAAACTCGATCAATTTTTAACTCTAATTTCTGTGAGACAGGGTTCAGTGCCCTCATGGGCACCAAATGAAAATACCGATCTCAGCTGAGCTCAAATGCATGGTTTCAAATGATGCTTCCTGACTTTGATAAGCTCCGGTGTGGCACTCGTCAGTTCTTTCATTAGACGTGGTGAATGCTGAGTCACTGCTGATAGATTTTTACACACTGGGATTTATAGGCATTGCTATATAACTCGTATAAGCCACTTTTCCCACTTTGAGGAATGCTAATTGCATGTGATGTGGGTGTAGGAAAATGACTGCTGTGCAAAAAAATGCAATGAAGTTTGGAGATTTTTGATGGCGGTTTTAAAGTCTAATAATTTGGACATGCTCGTAGTAATGCACTGTGTATCAAAGCCTACTTTTAAAATAAATGAAGGAGAGTTCAGGATTCAGTCTTGGACCAACAAAAGGTTAGAACCCCTGAATGACCTCCCTCATAGGAAAAACACTAAAACACTCCAAATACATGTCTTTGTCAATCAGTTTTATCCTTCTTCCTTTCATCCATTTTTTCATTCCTACTTCCAACCATTTACCCACCCATACTTCCTTAAATCCATCCATCTTTTTCCCCCATTCGTACATCAATCGTCTCTTCATTCCTTTCTTCCGTTTCTTTATTCTTTCATCCCTCCTTCCATCCACCTGTCCAGGTAAACTGGAAACCATCTACTGTTGGATTTCCATTTAAATCTTTTTTTTTTTCTTTTTTTTTATCTATTTTCATCTATCTGGCCATCTGCCAAATCCATCCATCTATCCATTCATTTACCCATCCATCTATGAATCTATCTATCTGAAATTCTATCTATACTTTTGGAAAAACAACAAGAAATATGCTTAAGAGTTCTTTAGATTGTTAAAAGTTCTAGCTTTATCAAGGTGTTCTAACTTTAAGGGCTTTCCCAGAGGGTCAAACCAAATAAAAACCTTTTTAAAAAGCTAGACTGAGTTTTTTTCTTTTTCTTTTTCTTTTCTTTTCCTTTTTTTTTTTTCTTTTTTTAAAGAACACACAGATTTCAGATGTGTTTGATTCTGATGGATCTGCACCCCAGGGGTGGAAGCAAAGTTCCTGTTAGATGTACAGTATATGATTGAATCTAAGCCTCTACTCTTATTAAGTGTAAACACTATTATTTTGTGACTTTCCAATATAAATATTCATAAAGATGTTTTCTTTTGTCTGAATTTGGGCTTCTGCAGTTCCATTTTTTTATTTCCTTTAATGCCAGTCTCAGTCACTCGAATAAACAGTAATAAGAGAACCGTTCTGGCTCTTACTTTGGATGAGTGAACTGGTCCTGCAGCTCGACCTTCTCAACCAGATCTCCTCCGATGCTGCGCACCAAATCGTAGAAGTCAGTCTCTGTGTAGCCCTCAGCTGGCAGCCAGAAGGAGATGTCGTTGAAGAGCGGTGGGTATTTACCGAGGGCCTGAGACACACAGAAATACAATCAGATTACTAACAGCTGATCCACACACTCTGGTATACATATCTCACACCTTCAATTAATGCATAATGAAGATTTAGCAAAGCAATAAACACAGTGAACAAGGAAGGGGCAATCAGGACATTAGTGTTTCTCATCAGCACTTAATTCTTAGATAAAACAAAACATCATAACGTATCTCTTTATTAGAGATATACGAACCTGCTTGATGATTTCAAGATTTTTATGTCACAAACATAGTTATAATCAGAATACAACTTGCAGTAAATTGCAAACCTGATCAGCTGCTTAGAAATGTGTGCATTAAATAAAAGAGACTATAAATAATAAATACCAGAAGATATGAGAAAATAAAATAAGACAAAAAACAGGCCATCTTCAGGTCAAGTGACCCAGTACTACACTTATTGGGGAGCAAAATCCAATCCAACTACCTAAAAGGTTCTTCAGCAGTGTGCATTTGAGGGAATTGATAACTGGTCTCAATTCTCAACTTTCAAAAAGTGCTTTTTGAACAATTTATATTCCAGCAAAACCACCTGCACAGCATAATTTCTGCAATGTTTGCCATTTGATTAAGTCTTATTATGATTTTTGAACACAGCAGTGAGTGTGTGTCAATCCACCAAGCTTTCCATCTCCATTTCTTATAACTAAATAAATACCAAGTCTGGTCGAAAGACCATGATACAGTTTCTCTGATGCCTGGGAATCTATCATCAAGTCAAGAGTTTTTTTTCCTCGATTCAACCATATAGCTGTAAAATGATATACACAGTGAAATGAAAGAATCAAAGTGTTACATAAACAATACAGGAATACAGAAGACAACACAAAGCTAAGTAATGCTAACCAGACCTACAGTACATACAGGATTATATAAAGTGCAAAAGTACAAATAATGCAGTGCAGAACAATAATTGATCAGAAGGTTGTGAGTTCAAATCCTAGTACCACTAAGAACTAAAACCTCAACCGCTCAGTTGTATAAATGAGATGAGTGGATAAGAAGTCTGACTGCAAATAAAAGTGCAGCATTGACTAGAACGCAAAGCTAATAATTAGAATTAGATTTATTTGTCATGTACACCTGAGCATACAAGAAACTTGTTTATGGTTTAGAAGTAAACCAAATGTTATAATTTAATATACAGATTAGATACGATTAGATCAGATTAGATTTGTCATTGTGCAGAGTACAAGTACAAAGCCAATAAAATGCAGTCAGCATTTACCCAGAAGTGCAAATAGCAATGTATATAAATGAATATACGAATATTCGATTAACGTATTTACATTTTTATTATTTATTTTAGCAGTGCTGGACTGAACAAAACTTCGATCAAAATATATACCTTTACACAGAAAACAGAAAGTGGCAACATAGTACAGTGATTGTTTTAATGACATTTTAAGACTAATACAAACATCATGATCCCACATAACACAGCTGAAACCCAACTGACCAAGCATAGAACACAATACACCATAAGAAAAAGTGATATTATAGTGCAGTGATTGTTGCACACAGGTATGATATTGCACAAAGTTGAAGGGATAGAGGTAAAAAGTCGAGTATAGTTGTTTTGCTCATGTCTGCATAAGGACTAAAGTGCAAAGATATTATCTATATAATGATAATTATTATACATTTAAAGATGACATGCTGGTTAGCTGCATTTTTAGTGTATTTAACAGCACACAAAAGGAAGGTGCCAAGTTGCAAAGCAGATATATATTGAGTTGGACTGTGTGTGTCGCTATGTATTTGTAGACTTATAGCATGAGAGACGAAACTGTTGCACAGTCCGGCTGTGAGGGAGCAAACGCTATAGCAGGAGGGTGAATAGTTTTGTAAGAGCGCTTGTACTTCTTTAAATCATTTACCACTATCCAGCACTCTATAAATATATAGACAAAAGCACAACCCAGTCGACTACACTACACCATAATGACTGGTTGGATCACCCTGGCAATTTGCGCCTGGATCCTCAATTCTGACTTTGAGAGCACCCTTAGATCTTAATCCTGAAAAGTGTCAGAAGCAGCACTTTGTTCCTATCAGTACTCAGTATGCATTTGTGTCCTGATGTATAGAAATAAATCAAATTATAAAACTGAACAAAACTGTCTATCTGGAAGATCAGGAGAGGAAAAAAGGGGAAAAAAAAATGCATATTATAATGGTGGAGACAATTAGATTTGCTCTGGGTCCTTTCTCTGACAGTAGCATTAAGAAGAAAAACAACCCAGTCATAAAAGGCCTGAAAGATGATCATGATATTGAATTACTGGATGCTTTCATCGAGGAGGAAGTGGGGGATTTAATAGAGAATAAACAGAGAAAATTGTAATTAAAAAAAAATCTGAAAGTGAGAAGGGAAGCGAGCGAGAGAGAGAGAGAGAGAGAGAGAGAGAGAGAGAGAGAGAGAGAGAGAGAGAGAGAGAGAGAGCAATAGAAAAAAGAGAAGTGCATTTTAAAGACAGCAGAAGGAAGACAACATAAAAGATGACAGAAAACTAATTTTAGAAATTTAGAACTTTAAATGAGATTCAGAATTCTCTCAAAGGCACACAAATTAAAGAAAAAACAAAAACACTTGTGAACCCCTAAATAAATAGCAATGAGAAGTAAAAGTCCTGGATGTACTTGTAATTTCTGGTAAAATTCATTAAAAAAAGTTTCTTTGCAAAAGCTTCGAGCTCAGTGTTCAGGCTCAGTGAATAACCATGTGTTAAAACTGTACTGCTCTTAAGCTTGGGGTTGAATTTGCACTTGCACCTAAAAGGAAGGCTGCTCTAAAGCATAACGTTCCTCCGCAAAAACAAAATCCTCATGAGATCTTATAAGGTCACTCTTATTAGATCTTCCTGCACACGTGTAGTATAGAGTTTACAAGCCTTAGGTGTTTTTAGGGAAGCTAATGCATTGAATTTATAACAGTGTGTGTGTGTGTGTGTGTGTGTGTGTGTGTGTGTGTGTGTGTGTGTGTGTGTGTGTGTGTATTATGCATATACTAAAGATACTGTAGTAAACTATTAGAGATATTTGTAATATCCATTTATAGACAGACATCAGGACAGACAGACAGATGAGACATACAGATGAGACAGACAGACAGACGGGTAGATAAATAGATAAGTTCCATTCAGTGGGAGATCGTTGAAAAACCTATACATTCATTCACCTTTCCCAATTCCCTAAAATCTAGAGGTACACTTTCTGTACCTCTGATATGACAAGACCAGTAGAAATGCCAAAGCTCATCGAAGTTAAGAGGATGAGTAGGAATCGGTGATTAAACTGACTCTAACCTGGATATTGGCAGTCGCACTCATGCATTCACATTTATTTAAACACAATTTCCAATCCTTTTTCATTCGAGTCAGGGACAGAGACATTAGACAGAAATGCGTCCAGTAACCAAGACCACGAGTCTATCAGACTAAATAAGCAATATACAAAACGGATGGATTAAAAAATATCAAATGATATCAAACATTTCATCAAAGATGGGTGTGGCTCGGGGACCCTTAAAATGTCCCGAACCCCACTAATCGTCGCTCAAGAACTCTTCTTTGAGACGGGACTCAAACCCTTCGAGGCAGATCTTCCGGCAAGCTTTACCTTTAAGAACTTCTCCTACTCTGATCTTCAGGAGAACCTGGAAGAAGTTCTAACTGCCTCCTAATGGACTCTTCAAGAATTTCCTTTGTCCACTGCATCCGGACTCTTGTTTAGCAAAAGCCAATGCAAGTAATCGTTTTAAAGACCATTTAAGCACTTGATTAAGCTCGAGCCCCTTTATTAAGGTGAATTTAAATTTCTTGATGATTCTCATTTAGGTTGTGGTTATTTTTGAAGGTAAGCTTGCCATTCCTTTTCTTCCTTTCTCTCTCTCTCTCTCTCTCTCTCTCTCTCTCTCTCCTTTTTCCTTCTTTTCCTCCTTCTACATAATCTTAACTGCTTTTCCTCTTTTATGTATGTTTGTGTAGTTAGTTCTATGTTGTGTTTGTCTCATTCATTAAACAACATATTTTTTAAAAGTGATTGTCTCTGAGTAGTGCTCACATTTCAAAGTCACTGCAATATTTGTTTGTAATACATGCTCTATAACTTGTACGGCATAAAGAAGGGGGGGGGGGATTTCCCTTTTTGCAAGCGCAATTCGCTACATCTGTAAACTTGCTTTTGGAAAATATCCATTGTTAAATGCGCTATACAAATGAAACTGAATTCAAATTGAATTGAACTGGAAAAAAAAAAAGCCGTGCCTGTTGAATTTCAAGCCAAACTATAAGATCTTTGGGTGTTTTTACACATAAGTTCTTTCTATTTTAAAATCTTAATTGCTGTCACCCTTCCCGTGGGCTCACCACCTGCAGGAGGGACCGTAAGGGACCGGTGCTGAGAGGATTGGGCAGCAGTCGAAGGCGGGGGCCTTGACAGCTGATCCCTGGACACGGAGAAGTGTCTGGGGAATCTGCTTAGACTGCTGCCCCCGCGACCCGAATTACGGATAAGCGGGAGAAGATGATGATGATGATGAATTGTTGTCACCTTAAAATAGAAACTCTGACCTTACATTCAAAAGTATAAATTAATGTAAAGAATCTAAAAGACTAGTGAGCAAAAAAAAAGACCTTTTGCTACATGAGACGTTAAAATAAAACTTGTATGAGGAAACCCATTAAGTGTTTGTATAACCTTGAACAGTGCATAAATACGACATTTGAGACTCGGCATTAGTTTGTTCATCGGCAATAGAAAAATGGAGAAATGTATCCATTATACAGATGGACTATTGTTGGACTATTGTATTGTTGAAAGACTATAATCACACTCTTGATGTCACCCAAATGAGGATGGGTTCCCGTTTTTGAGTCTGGTTCCTCTTAAGGTTTCTTCCTCATAACATCTAAGGGAGTTTTTCCTTGCCACAGTTGCCACGGCTGCTCATCAGTGACAAATTCACACCATTCACCTTAACTGTTGATTTCTGTAAAGCTGCTTTGAGGCAATGTGTGTTGTGAAAAGCGCTATAGAAATAAACTTGACTTGACTTGATGGACTACAGTAAAATAAATAAATCAAAGGTCATTGTTGATCGGTTTATATTAAAGGGCGCAAGGAAATAGCTAAAACTATTTAGAGAATTTCCACAACAGTTACATAGAAATCAGTCCACCTTACGTTTTGGCTGCTTTATGCCAACCTATAATTGATTACTGTACAGTAAGTGCACACCTCCTATCTGTTTTTTTGTTTATTTATTATTATTTTGTAATCTTTGGTGGTAATCTATAACCCCAATTCCCAAAAAGTTGGAACACTGTGTAAATTGTAAATAAAGTAAACCTCTAATTTATTCACAAAAGAACATAAAAACAAGTTCAAAATGACCTTGGTTTTTTTTTTTCTTAAAATTATTACATTTCCTCAGTTTAAACATTTCATGTTCTCATTTCAGGTTTATGAGATTCAGTTGCATTCTGTTTTTATTTACCTTGTACACAGCGATCCAACTTTTTTAACACTCCTCTTAAAAAAACGGGACAGCAAAAGTCTGGAAAAAAATAAATACTATTAAAATTAAACAGTTGGAGAAACATTTCGCAACTATTAAGGGTCATTTGCAACAGGATCAGGTATAAATAGTGTATCTGACTATATAATAGAGAGGCAGAGTCTCTCAGAAATGTGGTGCAGAGCTTCACCAATCTGTGAAAGATTGTGTCTACACAGAATAATGAGCCGCAATATAAAATTGCAAAACAGTTAAATATCTCATCACAGGTACATCATTAGACTTTTCAAAGAATCTGAAGAAATCTCTCTACACAAGGGACACGGGTGGAAAAATCATTATTGGATGTCCATGATTTTTCCGTCCCTCATACGGCACTGCATTTGAAACAGTCATTAGGTTGGAATCAGGTGAAGGCTGAGACTTGGCATGAGCTGTGTGAGCTTCGAGAGTGAGTAGTGTGCTCTTCAGTTTCCTTAGCTGTGTGTGTTATATATGGAAACCCACAGCAAAGAAGACCTACTGACCCCATTGTCATACTTGCATAGACACCAGAGAGGAGAGGAATGCACTTCATGCATCTGTTTCACTAGTTACTGGAAGCTCGATTGTGTGTGTTTCTCCAGGAAAACTCACAAAGTGAAAACAATAAATACATTAAGGGATCAGACAGGCAGACAAGTACATTCCTCTTTCTCTCTTACACTCTGAGTAATGGTCAGTGCACAGAGAGGGAGATGAGCTGAGGAAAGACATGCAGCTAGAGACTAAAGTTGATCACTCACTCACTCACTCACACACACACACACACACACACACACACACACACACACACACACACACACACACACACACACACACACACACACACACACACACACACACACCTCTCGCATGCAAGGCCACTGCACTGCCAGTATCAGCCTTCCACACACCAAAACACACTTAAACGCTTCACGGTTTAATAAAATAACGAATAAATGGATTTCATCCAACTTCGTGTGCGTAGTCCCTCATGTTGGCCCAGATTGAACGGTTCTGGCAGGAGTAAATAGTGAACCGAACACCTGCTGAGTTCCACGATCAGCACATGCAAATCTGAGAGGCACTAATTCGTAGTAATAACATCCTTAATGTGGTACTTTTAAAACATGAAAAAAAAAAGTTTTTGGATGGAAAAAACAATCATTTTGTGATTAAAGTGGCCTTGAAGTCACTTGTCACTTTAAAGTGATGAACTTTTCCATATTTCATTTTTTTTAATTTATTTTTTTTATCGTTTATAAAAAAATGTGCGACTGAAAGCTTGAGTGCACATGTACTTGGCAATAAACCGCTTTCTGTTTCTCATTCTGAAAAATAGGAGGAGGAGGTAAAATGCATTATAAAATGAAGCGATGTTATGTTGCAATATAATAAGGAAATAGAAAGAGTATCTATGTACTATATAAAAGGAGTCCTTAATTTTTCCTTTCTTTTAATGCCGTTCCGAGTCGCTCTGTATAAAAAAAATTGCATGGGCCGGAGTGACTACTGGTATTATGTGGAGATTTTATTACCATTTTTAAATATATTTATTATGCCTCCTAATGCTAGATTAGTTTATTATGTTGTTATGCACCACATGAGCATCACTTTTTAAGAGATATAGAGCCTATTAAAAAAAGCATTATTACCACCATGATTACTTTTTATATTCATTGCTTTTGAAATCAAAACATCTAATTTTTTTTATATTCATATGGTTGGTGGGTGAATCTAACAAATAATCAGGCTATGTGAATAACTACGAGAAATTTTATTTTGAAAGCCAACCTTCATCATCAAATATAGATATGATACAAGTAAAACATATATTTAAAATTTAATTTTCAAAATCTGTCTCTGGCATTGTTCAGAGGGCCGTTCCACATGTGGTGGAGATGTATGACAATGGTTTGATGGTATGCAAACAAAGTATACCTGCACCAACCAGAGCTGTTAATTTTATGTTTCAGGGAAAAAGCATGTAGGTTTGGAAACAGACTCATAGAATTTCATATCCACCAACGTTTAGCCTTCATTCGCTGTTCCTCCACTCTTCTGAGGAGATGTTAGACCAAATCTTGGAGTGTATTTCAGAAGATTTGTGCTCCCCACAATGGTGTTAGCTAAGTCTACTGATGTAGGTGAGATGAGGAGGCCTCAGATGCAGTCAGCTTTTCAATGAGGTCAGAGCTTAAGGTTGAGGTCGGAACTGTATTGCAGGCCACTCAAGATCTTGCACTCAAACCCATGTAAACCTTATCTTCAGGGAGCTGACATTGTGTGCAGGGGCATTGTTATACTAGATGAGGGTTTAGGCTTTTGTGTATTTTTCAGCATATTTGTAGAACCAAACAAACACTTAAAAGACAAAAAAGGAGCAGAGATACCACTAGTATATACATTATATTGCCAAAAGTAATGGGACACCTGACTTTTTCTGCTATATGTGGTTCTTTTCCAAACTGTTACCACAAAACTGGAGGCGCTTAATTGTATAGAACGTCCATAGATGCGCTGTAATAAGATTTTGCATTCACTTGAACTTGGAAACCAAACCTGTTCCAGCATGGCAATGCCCCTGTGCACAAAGTGAGCTCCTTGTAGATATGATTTACATGGTTTGGAGGGCAAGATCTTGAGTAGCCTGCTATAGAGCTCTGATCTCATCCCTACTAAACACCTTTGGGATGAATTGGAACATCACCTACATCAGTACCTGCCTTTCGTAATACCATTGTTGCTGATGAACACAAATATCCATAAGCACACTCTAAAATCTAGTGGAACATCTTCCCAGAAGAGTGGGGGGAATTATAAGAGCAAATTGAAACCAAATGTGGAATGCAATCCTCAAAAACCACATACCATATTTATGACCAGGTGACCCAATACTTTTGGAAATATAGTGTATAAACAAACCATTCTAGAACGCTAGATTAGCTAATAGATGCCTTATTTTAGTGACAGACCAGTTTAAATTGCTGTGTTATACCTTAACAGGTCTGGACACTGAAATAAATCAGCGGGATGATGACGATGCGGATCAGGACTCTCATATGCCACTGTGTTTGACAAGCATGAGCTAGATTGCTATTAGTTAACTAGCCGGCTAGCATTTTGGGGATGACATTTCCAAGTTGTACATTCCAAGTATATGAATAGTTTTACAGCCCTTTTTTTAAAAGTTCTTTAGGCTTTATAATGATTACACTAAATGCAGATCGCTTCAGGACATTTAAATGTCGTTGCTCTGTGATAGATTTTATGTGCGTTATTCACTGCACAAGGATTTCCTGATGCTACACTGCCTATAATGCACAGTTCTAGGACAAGTACATGCATGTTAAGGTCAGTTGAAGGATATCCTGTTGGATGTGTGAAAATTACATAAGGCAATTAAATGAAGATATTCAACTCTAAATCTTTTTGCTAAGATGTTCATGATTCTAATTTTTTTACATTAGAGATACAAACGGGGAGATCTGGCATGGGGAGACATGGTGCTAAGCCTTACACTCCTGACAAGGAGGGGAAAATAGAGCAGCGTGAGCTTATGTGTCTATAAGGTGAAGGTTCATACAGCTTAGGCAATTTGAGCCTGATCACAGGATTCTGCAGTAAGCTATACTGTAAACAGAGTGTGAACAGAGATATCAGACTTGCACAGCAATCAACACCTCATCCATTTATAAACAGCTAATTACATATGCTTTTAGCCCTGTTCCAAAAAAAAAAAAAAAAAAAAACCCTTATGACCTGTGGAGTAGAAAAAAAGTCTAGTCATATGCTTGGGCATTTTTTTTTTCCCACACTACAGGTCATAATAGTATTTTTTGGGTGGGGTGAAAGCAGTCTGATATCTCTGTTCACACTCTATGAGGAAAAAGTACACGCTTTCAAGTGTATAGCAAGAGAGTCTGCAAATACTAGAACAAGCTAATATGCATTGCATCAGAAGACAATGTCATTGCTAAGTTATGCACCCTCCTGCTGTAAACAAGCATCTCGTTGCATTTTCTTCATACATTATTTCTATTTTTTACAAATATTATATGTATTTATATAATATTTATATATAAATAAAATTGGCAACAGATACATTAAAAAATGAACAAGCTGCGATTTGAAACTATGCGACTCATAAATATTAAATAATAATAATTAAATAAAATAATAACTATGATAATCAAACTATTCAAAAATACAAATATAATGTTCAATTTGTAAAGGGTGTCTGATCTTTTTAAGCTTTATTCTTAAACCCCCACATTATGACCACAAATGGAGAAACTAATGGCAACAATTAAGAAGAATGGGAGAAGTTGTGGTCATTCAGACATGATGGAGCGCCTGAAGATTTGTGCCAAAGACAAAATCTATCATCAGAGTAAAGTGAATGATTACGGTCCGGAAATTACCCGATACAGCGATCGTGAAGAAAGTTCTTATTATGTAAGTTCTTACATTTAAAACTCTAAGAACTGAAGACACATCAGTGACACATCATTTGTTCACCATGTCTGCAGAAGTTGTGGGCAGAGGAAAGTGTCCATATATACAAACATCTACGGGAAAATGTAGACCATCTGGCTACTTTAGGAATACGCATTTAAGCATGCAACAATTTGGGACACACTGAATGTTGGATATATACAGGATATATAGTAGGCAGATTGGGAAATGGCAAAAATGGTGAAGAAAAACAAGCCAATCCTACATTTTATGCTAACAACTTTTTTTTTTTGTTGCATGAATTAGCTGGTAGTTTAAGCTCAAGCTTAAGTCAAGTCAAGTCAGCTAATGATCTACGGTCTAGCATTATACTCAATTTAATATCATGTCAGGTTTGTTTTTGGTCAACAATATTTACAAGATTATGTAATGTAAGGCTTTTTTTTAGTAAGTTAGTAAGTAAGATTTAGTTAGACAGGGAGAGTGAAAAGTATAGAAAAGTCATTTATCTATTATTGTAATGCAGCTATGAAAAACTTAAAACCCACATTTATTTAGAGTTGCATTTATCAAACTGTCTCCATATTAAGGATGGGGATGAGGATGGGTTCCCCTTTTGAGTCTGGTTCCTCTCAAGGTTTCTTCCTCATAACATCTAAGGGAGTTTTTCCTTGCCACAGTCGCCACGGCTGCTCATCAGGGATAAATGCACACCATTCACCTTAATGTTGATTTCTGTAAAGCTGCTTTGAGACAATGTCTGTTGTGAAAAGCGCTATAGAAATAAACTTGACTTGACTTGACCACAACTGCTATCTCTTTGCATGTCTTGTGAGTTATTCTCGGTATGCAGTGATTAGTGCCTACCAAACGTGGTCCAAAGAAAGATAACTGTAGACCAGCAACAGGGTCTTGGGAACACAAGGTTCATCGATGCATGTTTGGATGCTACTTTGTACATGAACCACCCACTCTCACATTGTTGCAGACCAAGTACCAACCTTCATGGCAACAGTCTTTCCTTATGGCAATGCCTTTTTTCCTTGGATGAATTATGTTTTATTTTTGTTTGTTTGTTGCAAATCCCAATTCAACTTCCAATTTTTGCCTATGAATTCCCCAAATCTCAATCTGTGCATCTGTGAGACACACTGGACAACCAAACTAATCAATTAAGGCCCCAACCCACAACTTCCAGCAATTAAAAAAATCAGCGGTTAACATTTTGGTGGCGGATACCACAGTATACCTTCAAAGGGCTTGGTGTATAGTTCAGGCCTTGATGTGTCAGAACTGTAAATGGCACAAGAGGAACTACACAATATTATGCAAGTGGTTTTAATACATGGCTGATGTTAATGTTATTGAGTAAGTTTCCTGAAGTGAAGCTAACTGCAGATGTGTAAACAGAAAACCTGAGATCCCAAAAATGAAGATATCTAAATGCTCATAATTTTTTTGGCTTAGCTTTTTAACAAACATGCCAACTCTGGAAAGAATAAAGGAACTAGGTATGTTAATTATAGTGACTCCATTACACCTTAATTAATCCAATAATTAAAACAACTGTTGAAATAACCAAATTTTCCTTACAGCATTCAGGCCATGATGCAAACACATACCACTGTAGGAACCTGGCAGGAATTACAGATGGCTTGGATAGATTCTCAGCTTTGCCCTCATGACCCTGCAGGCTAATGTGTGTGAGAGCTACTCGCTTGACCTCTGAAATAATTGTGAATAAAAAAACTAAAGGTGAGGGAAATCCCAAACAGAGTGCGATTGAGAATACCAATAACCAGGCGCTCAGCAGGCTTTTAGCCCACGGGAATAACATTTTTCATGGTCAAGATGAGAGCTGAATGAAATCTCTGCTGCAGAAGATATAACAGCTGTGTGTGGTAATCTGACTGTCTTTATGGTGTACTGCAAAACATGATGAAGATTAAAACTGTATAAACAGAACAGATTCGTCTTTCATGTTTAATGAGCAAGATTCAGCTCTGGGAAGCAAGCGTGTTTTTTTTTTTTTTTTTGTCTTCTGCATTAAGATAAATCATATTGTGAATAGAAATTGTAGAGATAACTGCATCAGCATTTTTTGGTAATGTTTTGCTTTAACAAACATAATGTGCCATGTTAGTTAACATTAGCAGAGGAATGCCTTTATTAATAACTATAGCTAGTAAAATAATTATATTTAATGTCATTTTCATGTGTCACATTGTACTGATTGTTTAGATAAAAATATTTTTTTTTTAACTACTAGAAAAGTAACAAAATTATTTTTATATACATGTATGATAAAATAGCTTTGGATGAAACATTTCCCTCAACTCTTTGAATCTTACAATGAAATTCAGTTGAATGCTTAGATTAGCTAAAGCATGAAAAATTGCACAAAAAAAAAAGACCCTGCACCAGAAAAAAATTAAGAAAAACAAAGAAAAACAATATTTAAAAGAAAGAAAGTGAATACATTTATCATGTGATGCTTGTTTAAATGTTAATGAAATACTGCTGCAAAGATGAATGTTATTTTAATCCATGAGTAAAAATAAAGCTGCATAAATGAAGAAAAAAATGCTACAAGTATATATTATAATGATTAATGTGTTAAAATTGGCTTTCTTTTACATATAGGTGGTGTGAACATGAATAGCTAATGTTATTTCCCTTCCTTGACTTATTGTGTTAGATACTTTAATTAGTTTAGTTCTTGTCGACCAATGCATTAAAAACGTAATGCCTTGCTTATCCCAAGTAGCAGCAATTACAAGTTTTAATTTATTAAGCAAAGACTAATTACATTTTTAACAGCTAATAGTTATATGTAATGCTCCAAAGCATTCATGAGACAGTTAGTTTCTGTTGTCGCTTATGCTACTGTATAGCACTTATATATCAGATCACAGCCAGTTGTGTACTTATAACCCCAACAACCATTGCCGCCAAAATAGCTACCACAAACTCCAACTACCAAACCACACATGCTTTCTCATACTCTGGATCTCCAATACACGCAAATACTCCCATTCACAAACTACTCTTCTGTTTTCTGCACATTACACAACTTTAACCTTCTTGGTTTGACTACATTTCTGCCTGTCATTTTGTCATTGATTGTTTGGATAAATAAAGATTGTCTGCTTTTACTGCACTTGCATCCACTTATGTGAGTTTTATGGTGGTATAAGCAGCTACATTGGGTTTGGAATACAGTAATCCCCCGCTTTTCCACAGTTCAAATTCGATTTATCGCGGAACTGCATTTGCCACATAACTAATTTGTTATATTAGACCTAAAAAACTTACAGGGAATTGTTTTTATGGAGTTTTATGTTGAAATAATGAAATTTATTAATAAAAATATAATTATTCATTATAAAATGAAGTTAACTGTTAATACAGGACAGTACTGTATACATAAAGCAGAATTTTTGAGTTGGCATCCGTTTATGCCGATTTTTCGTTTATCGTGGGCGGTTTTTGAGCGTAACCACCACGATAAACGGGGGGGTTACTGTATTTCCACCACAATCTCCTTTTCTGTCTTTTGAAGTGAACAAGACAAAAAAATTCATTTGCTAAGGAAACTAGAGGTAAGAATAAACTCTATCCCAAAATAATTTCCATAAAATGTCCAATAAAAATGGCAAAATATTTTACCTTGGTCCATTAGTGCAAATAGGTCGTAGGAAAGCCACACTCACATTGTAGCACATGAGCTGGATTGCTAGCTAACTCACATGGAAAGGTCATCATCTTGCATTTACAGAATTTGCTAGATGCCCTTATCCAGAGCGACTTACATTTGTCTCACTCATCCAACTGAGCAACTAAGGATTTAAGGGCCTTGCTCAGGGGCGTCGGACTGGCAGCTTGGTGTGATTGGGATTTGAACTTATGACCTTTGTATCCAAAACCAATGCCTCCACCACTTAGCAAGCACCTCCCCCGAACAGAAATTTCCCCACTGTGGGACGAATAAGGGTATCTTATTTTAAAACAAGTGTAGTCTAAAGAATTGTCTGCCATGCCAGCTAATGATGTTGCTAACACTACGGTCATATTGCTTTAAATAAGTAACTGGAATTCTACATGTTGAACACAGATGAGCAAAGTGATTACATGAAGCATCAAACAGATCGTATGTGAGACGTTTTTATACAAAAAGATAACGCATTAGAAATATGCACAATAATACTAATCAGTGGTGGACAGTAACTGTAAATGTAATTCATTACTTTATTTAGGTAGCTTTTTTATGTATCTGTACTTTACTGAAGTATTTCGATTTCAGAAAACGTTTTTACTGTAACTTTACTACATTTCAAAGTCAAATATCTTATTTTTTACTACATTTTGTGAAATCAGTCATTCCTTTTTATTTATGAGTGGTGGATTGCTGTCTGCTTGACCAGTAAAGTTTTTATGTAATCAGGGTAGAGCGCGTGTTCTGTTTTGAACGTCTTGATTGGAGCTTGGTGGCACCTATTTAACACGATCATACAGCTCAGCATCAGTTCAACAGCAAGCAGAACATTTTGGGAGTAATAAATGATTGACAAATCTCCTCTCAATTGACACAACAGCTGTGACTTTTTTTATTTTAGGTAGTGAAACAGAATTTGGGCTCATGATCATTTGAATTGATATCAATAAGTGTTTGACTCATTGAGCTCATTCTATTAATAGATCAGTGTGTTAAGAGCAACATTAGAGTCTTGTGACAAAAATGATAGGAACATATTAGCAATCATAAATCATAGTATTTTGGATACTTAAGTACATATGAAAGCAAATACTTTTGTACTTTTACACGAAAGAAAGGGAGAACTATTACTGGAGTCATATTTTATCCTGTGTATCTCTACTTTAACTAGAGTACATGGCTTGTGCACTACTGTTGTTTTAGACAATATATACAGTAGATAGCAAAGCTTTTTTTTTTTCATGCTATAAACTGGATCTACAGTCTGGGTCTATCTGAGGAAATATTAGAAACAGTAGCCAAAGGTTTCTCGACAGTACATGCATTACGCCACACAAACTCATTAAGCGACCGAGCAGAAACTTGATGGAGATTGTGTAACCGTTCATTGTGCTGCCAGCTTGAGGGAGTTTCACAAAGCTCAGGTCTGCAGGGAAAAGCTGGAAATTATACCACAGCTTCGAACCGATCCATTTCCTCGTTTCTTGCCGGTCAGACGAGACTGAACACCGCATTCATTCGTCTGGTAAATGTCAGAAGAGTTTCGGCTTAACCTCACGACATCCAACAGACGATCGATAGAACGGATTCCCTGACTCAGCGCTTACCACAAGGTGTGTTGATAATTTTTTTTTTATGTTAAAATTGTATTTAATTCGGACAACCCGATCACGTTGTCCCATTTATAGCATCTTCATAGTATTTAAAAGTACACTTGATGGTCAATTAGATAGGAATACCTGATTGATGCAGCTGTTGTTACGGGATTGGCTGATTGGTGAACTGTATAAATAAGAAAGTGCACCCAATTTACTCACATCAATCTGGAGTGTCAGGGCTAATTTGTCTACTTGTGTAAGAACCATGATAGTTATCACTTAGACAGTTTGCCAGCAAACCTTGGTAATGGTGTAAATGTAACATTTCTCTTGCTAAGGCATTGTTCCAGTGTCTGTCTCAGGTGGCAAATATCTGCACTTGTTTTCAAACCATAATGAGTCATATTGGGTTTGCTACTTGAGCTGCTCATTATAGCTTGAAAACTTACATGATATGAACCTTAGTTTAGCATTTGCTAGCTTGTTAGCCACCTTGCCAGTTACTAAAGTCAAGAATGTTATTCATTCAATCATCACCAAGGGGGTTATTTTGGTCACAGGTTGCAATGGATTGTGGGAAACCTGGTCGTGAGGCAGGAATACAACCTAGATAGGACATAACAGGGCACTAAATACATACACACACACATCCTGTCATACCTGAAAGGTCACAGAGTCATTGATGTTGGTCAGATGGAACTGTTTCAGGAAGCGCTCATCCTTGCTCCAGAAGAGTCGGATATCCGGAATGCCAAAGAGAACCATGGCGAGTCTTTCCAGACCCAAACCAAAAGCCCAGCCAACTTTATTCTCTGCTCCCGCTGTAAGAAAATAAAGGAAATGCAATTACTTCCAGTTCATTCATTATGCATTACATTTGCACTTGTCAATATGAACATTCTATTCTCTCATTTTGCACAGATTCCTCCAGATTTTAAAAAATCCACCTTTAAAAGACTACAAAAACCTACATCAATCAGGCATAACATTATGACCACCTGACTAATATTGTGTTGGTTCCCGTTTGCTGCCAAAAACAGTCGTGACCCTTTGAGCATTAACAGCATTAACTTCTTCAGCAATTTGAGCTACAGGAGCTCGTCTGTTGGATCGGATCACACGGACCAGCCTTCACTCCTCACGTGAAACAATGAGCCTCGGCCGCACCTGACCCTGTCGCCGGTTCACCACTGTTCCTTCCTTGGAGCACTTTTGATAGATACTGACCACTGCAGACCAGGAAACCCCACAAGAGCTGCAGTGTTGGAAAAGCACTGACTAAAAGAAGTCTAAAAGAAGTCGTCTAGACATTACTTGCAATTTTTTTGCTTCTAACAAACAACTTTTAGAATAAAATGTTCACTTGCTGTCTAATATACCCCACCCACTAACTAGGGAAGAGATAAATCAGTGTTATTAAATTCACAGGTTATAATGTTTTAATGTGAAAGTCATGCCTGATCGGTGTATATATGAAGCTAATTTTGTCAGGTCTAACGCAAACAAAAACTTTAGCGGTTTAAAAGAAATAAAGATTTGACTGACAAGAAAAAGGAAATTCTGCAACCTCACTCAGCTGGTGTGCTGCATTAAACAGAGCCCGAGCTATCAAGGCCACAATTACAATTGATATGAATATGATTTGCTTTGCAGCCTGAGGTGCCCTGATGACGGGAGGAAAGGTGACCATATATAAAGCTTTTTTTCTTTTCTTTCTTCTTTCATGCATCCATTCCTGCTTTTCATCTCATGTCATTCTCTCTCTAAGTCCCGAGTTGCGTTCCTTCAGAATTGAGAAAAAGCTGCTTTATATGGTAATGAAGGAGGAACTCTGGGGTCAAAGAACTCAGTCGGGGAAGACAGAGATATGAATAAATCTCAATCTTCATCCACACAGATCAATCAGCACTCCTCCTCCCCCCAACACACACACACACACACACACACACACACACACACACACACACACACCCCCAAACAACTTCAATTAATTTTTTTCCCATCCTGAAACAAGTGATGTATCAAAATTCCAAAGTGCTTGATTAGATCACGCTTTTTAATAGCTTCCCCAACGTGAATATTCATAACATGCTTTCAGTTTGGTCTTGTGCCATTGCACAGCTGCCATTTTCATGTCGAGAAACATGGCCGACCATTTTTTCCAGGCCAAGGATTGATGGATAAGCCGATTGCTATCACTCAGCTGCCATGGCAGGAAACGAGCACATCAAGATAGATGAAAGAGAGACATGAAGCTGTGTGACATTGCTAACAAGTTAAAGATGTGTGCTACCACTCAAACACACGGTCTTCCTCACACACATATTGCAAAAAGATGCCAAATATCACGGACATCAGCGATGACCTCAAAAAAATCTTCTACTTTCTGTCCAGGTCTGTATGCGACAAGCGTCTCCTTCTCTGGCTTGGGATCTAGCGTCTGACATCGTTCACCTGACATCAGCAATGACATCAGCACAGCTAACAGTCCTTGGCAGAGCTCACGTTCACAGCTTGACGTCTCTGTGCCATTCCCTCCCTGCCAATCCCTCATTCCCTCCCATCATCTCTAACTCTCATCCCCCTATTACTCATCACCACCACCTCGGCCTTTCTTTCTCCCCTTCCTGTGGCTGTTGCTCATTTCCAGAGCACCTGTCCCTCTTCTTCTTTTTGCGTTCCTTTCATCACCTATCTTCCTGGACGAGCTACCGCTGTTTGAGCTCCAGTGCAGCTCTGCATCAATATCTGCACCCTCGTGTGCCATTTCCTCCGTCTATTCATCTGACTCAGGGATGTCAGAAAGTGCAAAGTCCTGGAGGAGTACTGCCCTTTCGAGATTTGACTTTTTATCTTCGTATAGCCTGTTTAGGTCTTAAGCAATCTGGTGAAACAAGTGGTTTACCCACCTGATATAAAGTGTGTCATTTAATCCAATTCAATTCACTTCAATTTTTATTTGTAAAGCGCTCAACACAATAGACACTGTTTCAAAGCAGCAAAATGCACTTATATTTAAAATTAAAGTGTATTTATCACTAATGAGCAAGCCTGGGACATCTGTGGCAAGAAAAAAAACTCCTTGAGATCATATGAGGAAGAAACCTTCAGAGGAACCAGACTCAAAAGGGAAACCCATATTTAGGCGACACCAAAAGTGTGACTTTAAATCATTAAACATTACAAACGCCAAAGAGTGAAAAATACTATAAGCACCAGAGTGTGTGATTACGACCAAAGACCTTTAGACAATCTTTTATCAGACGGAGTTCTGAACAGCTCTTAATAATCAACATCTCAATCAACATCTCAACATCTGAGATCATTATACACCTTTTTCTACATGCCAAAGGATCATGTAGTTATTCATCCCTATCTTTCTATTTATACATTTTATATATATATATATATACAGTGAGGAAAATAAGTATTTGAACACCCTGCTATTTTGCAAGTTCTCCCACCTAGAAATCATGGAGGGGTCTGAAATTGTCATCGTAGGTGCGTGTCCACTGTAAGACACATAATCTAAAAAAAAAAATCCAGAAATCACAATATATGATTTTTAAACTATTTATTTGTATGATACAGCTGCAAATAAGTATTTGAACATCTGTCTATCAGTTAGAATTCTGACCCTCAAAGACCTGTTAGTCTGCCTTTAAAATGTCCACCTCCACTACATTTATTATCCTAAATTAGATGCACCTGTTTGAGGTTGTTAGCTGCATAAACACACCTGTCCACCCCATACAATTAGTAAGAATCCAACTACTAACGTGGCCAAGACCAAAGAGCTGTCCAAAGACACTAGAGACAAATTGTACACCTCCACAAGGCTGGAAAGGGCTACGGGGAAATTGCCAAGCAGCTTGGTGAAAAAAGGTCCACTGTTGGAGCAATCATTAGAAAATGGAAGAAGCTAAACATGACTGTCAATCTCCCTTGGACTGGGGCTCCATGCAAGATCTCACCTCGTGGGGTCTCAATTGATCCTAAGGAAGGTGAGAAATCAGCCCAGAACTACACGGGAGGAGCTGGTCAATGACCTGAAAAGAGCTGGGACCACCGTTTCCAAGGTTACTGTTGGTAATACACTAAGACGTCATGGTTTGAAATCATGCATGGCACGGAAGGTTCCCCTGCTTAAACCAGCACATGTCCAGGCACGTCTTATGTTTGCCAATGACCATTTGGATGATCCAGAGGAGTCATGGGAGAAAGTCATGTGGTCAGATGAGACCAAAAATAGAACTTTTGGGTCATAATTCCACTAAACGTGTTTGGAGGAAGAAGAATGATGAGTACCATCCCAAGAACACCATCCCTACTGTGAAGCATGGGGGTGGTAGCATAATGCTTTGGGGGTGTTTTTCTGCACATGGGACAGGGCGACTGCGCTGTATTAAGGAGAGAATGACCGGGGCCATGTATTGCGAGATTTTGGGGACCAAACCTCCTTCCCTCAGTTAGAGCATTGAAGATGGGTCGAGGCTGGGTCTTCCAACATGACAATGACCCGAAGCACACAGCCAGGATAACCAAGGAGTGGCTCTGTAAGAAGCATATCAAGGTTCTGGCATGGCCTAGCCAGTCTCCAGACCTAAACCCAATTGAGAATCTTTGGAGGGAACTCAAACTCCGTGTTTCTCAGCGACTGGCCAGAAACCTGACTGATCTAGAGAAGATCTGTGTGGAGGAGTGGGCCAAAATCCCTCCTGCAGTGTGTGCAAACCTGGTGAAAAACTACAGGAAACGTTTGACCTCTGTAATTACAAACAAAGACTACTGTACCAAATATTAACATTGACTTTCTCAGGTGTTCAAATACTTATTTGCAGCTGTATCATACAAATAAATAGTTTAAAAATCATACATTGTGATTTCTGGATATTTTTTTTAGATTATGTATCTCACAGTGGACATGCACCTACGATGACAATTTCAGACCCCTCCATGATTTCTAAGTGGGAAAACTTGCAAAATAGCAGGGTGTTCAAATACTTATTTTCCTCACTGTATATATATATATATATATATATATATATATATATATATATATATATATATATATATATATATATATATATATATATATATATATAAATATGTTGGATGTTGGACAGCCATAATCTTTTCTTTTTCATATTATTTTGAGCATTTTTTTATTATAATGTGCATAGAGTGCAAGGAGAAAACAAAAAAAACATCCCAGCAGCCACCACAGAACACAAGATGCTGAGCTCATATCAGTTAACAGACAGTACCGACATGGCTACCAGTACCTGCGGTACCGAGTCGAGTCGTCAAGTCTTTAAACTCTGTTTGGGACCATAAGATTTGTGTGTTTTTTTTAACATTTAATTCCACATTTAGCCCCAATTTGCTTTTATAATAACAACCACTACTCTTCTGAGAAGATGCTCCACTAGATTGTGGAGAGTGTTTGTGGAGATTTGTGCTCATTTAGCCACAAGGGTGTTAGTAAAATCAGGTTTACTGATGTAGGGTGCACAGAGGCATCGTTGTGCTGGAACAGGTTTGGGTCTCCTAGTTCAAGTGAATGGAAATGTTCATGCTACTACATCCAGTGAAATGTTATACAATTGTGTGCCTCCAAATTTGTGGTAACAGTTTAAGGGAAGAATCACACATGGCCAGAAATGTCAGATGTCCCATATGTCCCCATTTGTCCATATGTGTAACAATATTTTCTTTAAAGAGCAACACTGTTATTTAATAGTCTACTGCAATGGCTCAGGACCACAAGTTGCATTTTATTACCCATCATTCGGTGCCACCCAGAGGAGGGTAGGTTCCCTTTTGAGTCTGGTTCCTCTCTTTTTTCTCATTCCATCTCAGGGAGTATTTCCCTGCCACGGTCTTGTTAAATACAACAAAATATTTGACGCTTTAATCTTTAATTCGGATCATATCTGAGCTCTAAATAGGTCCCCTGGTGGTCTAGTGGTTAAGATGCAGCGCTCTCACCGCTGCGACCCGGGTTCGATTCCCGGTCAGGGAACCATCCCCAGCCACTCTCAGTGCCGGTCCCAAGCCCGGATAAATTAGGGGGGGGGTTGCGTTAGGAAGGGCATCCAGCGTAAAACATATGCCAAATCAAAACGTGCGGAGGATCCGCTGTGGCGACCCCTAACGGGAGAAGCCGAAAGAAACTATACTATATCTGAGCTCTAAATAAATATGAATAAATATATAATTGTCTTATCCTGACATTTAAAAGAAAGTGCTACAAGATAGGCAAAACAAAAATCCTGATGCAGGCATCCGTTCAAAATACTCTTGGGTTTTTTTTCTCTCACAAGTAGAGATGCCAAATCTATTTCCTCACAACACTAAATTGTTCACAAACAGCATCGGGGAAAACCATGGAGAGGATAGCTGACCTATGCGCTCGCTCTGAGGGAAGACCTGATGTACCGGCTGAGCAGGTAAATCTGGAGCTGAGTTACAGTTCACCTTTTCTAAATGGCATTTATTTGTGTGTGCCAGACCATAAAAATGTCATCCAATGATTCTTTTTCCCCCTTTTTGCTAGATGACATTTTATCAGCACGGCGTAATAAAATATAAAAAAGTATACTCTAACAGAATGAGTGACTTTCCTTGTCTCTCAAAAATCTGTTTGTTTTAGTCATTGTTGACACCCCTGCAATTACTGATTCAGAGCTCACGGCTCTTAGTGTCAGAGTCACGAATTTAAAGCTTCAAAGAGCTACATTTGTTCACCGTAGTAGCTTCTTCTACACACAAGGTCACGGAAGATCCATTCACTGACTTCTAACCCAGCCAAAATACAGACAGGCTGTTTTTATATCGGAACCTGGAACCATTTATAAATCACACAATAAGTTTCGTACAAAATAAAGTACCCATATTCACTACCTGAGCACAGATCTGACTCTTGTTACGTATCAAATCTACGAATGATGAACAGCCAACAATGAAGCCAAGCTGCTCGTTTCGGACGGAAAGACAGTTTCCCCATTTGCATTGTGTGATTAATATGGATTTTTTTTCTTTTTTCCACAGGAGTGTATCGGCCCAGGCGTTCCAGTGCTCCGTCGCTCTGTACAGACCCACAGTAATGAATAAGTAATGCAGGAGCATAAATAATGCAGCTTGATTAGTAATGGAGCGTAATGTTTTCGTTGCATTATCGTATGTCAATATGAGCGGGAGAACGAAGCCGGCACTTCTGGTACAGGAAATTAGGGTACGCAAATAAATAAATAAACAAACAAACAAACAAATAAGAGCGGTTGTAATATTACCCATGTTCATTCATAAAAAAATTAAAAAAATAAAACACTGCAAAATAAAAAAAACCTATTTCCAGCACACACTGTCACACACAATAAAAGATCAATTCGATTTTCAAGTGTTCTTTAGTTGAAATATCACAGCAACATCATTTCGGATACGAAACCGCGCTGCATGGGGATTTCTATCATTACGCTTTAAAAGAAATATATAAATAAACCCTATAAATTTGTGTCTAACTTGACATAACTCTTACACAGTCTCCTCTCCAGTTGCTGTACAGCGCCATGGTTAATAAATTAACTTCAGCCTTGGAGAACAGATGCAAAGACCCATTTATCACTCGCCATGCATAATGTACAGGCTGACCAACGTGACTCTTATTACATAACCCCCTGTGTGGTGTGTGTGTGTGTGTGAGTGTGTGTGCTCCTTTTTTTTTTTCAGTTCAGAGATGTCGATGTAGGTGTATAGTAAGGTCCAGGTGTGTGTGAGAACATTGATACTGATGCACACAGAACTGATCCAATCAGAGTGTGATACTGAATACTGAAAGACAAATTCACAAAACATGAAGGAACACTGAGCGGATCATGCTGTGAACATTTATACCACTAAGCTCTTCTTAAAGAGTTCTTAAATCTGATTGGTCAGAATCAAGGTGTTGAATTTATACAATCAGCACTGCACGGCACCTAAGTACATGTTGCTCGAAGCTGTTGCTTTAACCAATCAGATTGCGAGTTGACCACCCTGAGGCCATCTAGCAGGCTTACAGTCACCTCAGCATTTTCACGTCTTTTGATTGGATGGTCAGCGCAAACTGCAAACTGCATCTGGTGAATACTGCACAAGCAAAAATATATCAGTTTGGTTTTAACAGCTGTTTTTTTTTTTCCCTTCCACTATGGCTGACCGAGGACAAGAAACTGATTTACAAGGACATTTGTAGGGCGGAATGTTCAAGAAAAAGTTGACGAAGGATCGGCCAAAACAATTAAAAACAGTTGAGATTTTTCGTGAACCATTTATACTTTTAGAACTGCAATTTTTTTGTTCCCTGTAGAACTTGCACAAAAACACAATTTGCATTTCAAATCCCTAGAAAACTCGTAATGCACAGGAAAAAAAGCACAGAAATGCATTGAAAACCCGAGGATATTTGGCGAGGTTAATATGGATGCTTCTGCTAGAGATGGTGTATGAGGGTGGTGCAGCTGTGGCTGCAGTGAAAGGAGACTTGATGAATTGTGTTCATTGGGTCTTGTGCTTTAGTGATGCCGTTCATTCTCTCTGAATGAGATACCTGTCTGTGATGTAGTGCTCTGTTATACTGCATTTCTCTATAATATTGATGGTTTCTAAAGTCGTGGCTTTTTATAATCAGGATGGTATGAAGAAGTGGATTGACTCAGATTGGACACCACTGAAGGCCTGCGTGTGAAATGCAATCAAGATACATCACGTAATCTAGGTCTAGTAACTAATAATTGTTCATAAGGAGATATAGTTTGATTAACATTTATATACAAAACCTATTAACAAAGAAAATCTATGGTATACTCATAATTAATGAGAGGGGAAACAAGCAAACTGCCCCTACCCAGCTATACCATTGCCAGTTATCAAAGCCCACAATACACCTGAAACAACCAGATCACCAAAACATGATTAAAATGCAGCGCTGAATCTCTTAACAGCTTTGAGATACACATCCAGAATTTAAAACAGGACCTCGACTGCACTAGCTCGACATTTAGCGGCATTTATCAGCATTTACGACGTTTTGTTATCCAAGTCTTATTTCGTCCCTCCGTCTCAGAACACACTGCTACAAGCCCACAAGCAAGTGCAGCTAATTACTCATGAGAGGTTGACGAGGTGGCTTAACCTCATCATACCTCAGGATAAAATCCGAGTAGCACAGCAGCGTTCCGTTTAGCTAAAACCTCCACCACCCTCGGCAAAGACTGCCGAATTTGCATTTAATCTCCTCCAAATTAAAGGTTGCTTTCCCGCGTTTGATTTCCGATTCCACTCCAGTGCTCCAAAATGACAGCCTGCTCTGAACCCGAGACGTGTGATGAAAATAACAAGAGTCTGAACAGGAAATGGAGTAAACATAGTGTCAGATTTATGATATAGGGCCTATTTCTCCTTCAGCACTATACAAGAATCTTTAATGCAATTATAATCGTGTTATTTGTCAAGTATTAAACAGGTTGATGTTGTTTTTTTTTGGAAATAGGAATGTTGTCAGTGTCTGCCTTAAAAAGTCTTAGAAATCCGATGAGATGTATGAGAGCAAAGCCGACGTTAGATCAACACTTCCTGATTATTAAAAAATAAATAAAAAATTGCCTTCAGTATTTAAATATGACTCGCAAATATTTATCCTTTTCACATTCTCCAGCGCTCGGTTGATCAATGAAAGAGAAAGCAAACCTCCAATGGATAAACATTAATGCCAGGCTAATTTAGGAAGCTATTACATCTCAATTAGTGCAGCTTGGTTGGTTGAGTCTTGTTGCTCTCTGGTCCCACCGCAGCAGATGCCTGGGGACAGAGTTTCCCCTCCAATCCCCCCGACACGCTCATTCTGTTCCTCGGCTTTTAGAGTCTTTAAGAAAAGCAGCTGCGGTTAGTGTGTGCTCTCAGCTCAGAAAGCAGCAATGCTGCTGTGCAAGACCTCATTATAGACAGGTTCAGAGGTCATGGACAGCACCACTTTCAGAACATTTGCTGCCGCATGCAGCCTGGAAAAGAGTGTTTTGAGGTTTGTACAGGTACAGGGAAGTGAAACATGAGAATTCCACGTATTTATTAGGGTTTTGAAGCTGTCTAATGGTTCTATATTCTACAGATTCACTCCTAGCAACACGAGGGGTGAAATGATTTTTCGAGTTGTTTCTGCGAATTCCAGCATTTTCAGTGAGTTGAGGCAATCAAGCCAACTATCATGGTTCCCACATGACTATTTTTGTGTTCATTTGTTTCAAAAGCAAGGTAAAAGTTGTTGATATTTGCCTATTACTACAATTTTTGAATAAAATTGTTCACTATATTCTCTTTCCCACTACACGGCAACACTAAACTCATAACCACACAGACAAAAAGGTCAAATATATTTGCATTATATTTGTATCATTAATTAAAACCCTGTTGCGTCAGCACTAAATACTTAATAAATTTGAATTCAAAGAACGAATCCTGATGTTTACTTCCTGAATACACCACAAACATTACAACAATTAGAAGTTCTGTTAAAACCTCACACTGACTAAAATCATATATCATTTCTTTACTATTCACTCAATTCTGAAATTGCCCCTAATTCATTACTCCATGCAAAACAAATCAGATCCAATTACATTTTGGCTATTAGCTTCAGTATTATATGCATGTCAGTATGTAATTAATAATAGCTAAAAAACTTGACACACTCACTAATTACTCATCAATACTGTTGGCTTGCACGTGGTACAGATCGTGCACTATGGATTGGACCCAGTACTTATAAACTATATGATTATAAAAAAAAATAAAGATATATATACGGTACAGACTAAAAGTTTGGACACACCTTCTCATTCAAAGAGTTGTCTTTATTTTCATGACTATGAAAATTGTAGATTCACACTGAAGGCATCAAGGGCTATTTGACCAAGAAGGAGAGTGATGGGGTGCTGCGCCAGATGACCTGGCCTCCACAGTCACCGGACCTGAACCCAATCGAGATGGTTTAGGGGTGAGCTGGACCGCAGAGTGAAGGCAAAAGGGCCAACAAGTGCCAAGCATCTCTCGGGGAACTCATTCAAGACTGTTGGAAGACCATTTCAGGTGACTACCTCTTGAAGCTCATCAAGAGAATGCCAAGAGTGTGCAAAGCAGTAATCAAAGCAAAAGGTGGCTACTTTGAAGAACCTAGAATATGACCTTTTTCAGTTGTTTCACACGTTTTTGTTATGTATATAATTCCATATATAATTCCACATGTGTTAATTCATAGTTTTGATGCCTTCAGTGTGAATCTACAATTTTCATAGTCATGAAAATAAAGAAAACTCTTTGAATGAGAAGGTGTGTCCAAACTTTTGGTCTGTACTGTATATATATATATATATATATATATATATATATATATATATATATATATATATATATATATATATATATACAGTGAGGAAAATAAGTATTTGAACACCCTGTTATTTTGCAAGTTCTCCCACTTAGAAATCATGAAGGGGTCTGAAATTGTCATCGTAGGTGCATGTCCACTGTGAGAGACATAATCTAAAAAAAAAAAAATCCAGAAATCACAATATATGATTTTTAAACTATTTATTTGTATGATACAGCTGCAAATAAGTATTTGAACACCTGTCTATCAGCTAGAATTCTGACCCTCAAAGACCTGTTAGTCTGCCTTTAAAATGTCCACCTCCACTACATTTATTATCCTAAATTAGATGCACCTGTTTGAGGTCGTTAGCTGCATAAAGACACCTGTCCACCCCATACAATCAGTAAGAATCCAACTACTAACATGGCCAAGACCAAAGAGCTGTCCAAAGACACTAGAGACAAAATTGTACACCTCCACAAGGCTGGAAAGGGCCATTGGGAAATTGCCAAGCAGCTTGGTGAAAAAAGGTCCACTGTTGGAGCAATCATTAGAAAATGGAAGACGCTAAACATGACTGTCAATCTCCCTCGGACTGGGGCTCCATGCAAGATCTCACCTCGTGGGGTCTCAATGATCCTAAGGAAGGTGAGAAATCAGCCCAGAACTACACGGGAGGAGCTGGTCAATGACCTGAAAAGAGCTGGGGCCACAGTTTCCAAGGTTACTGTTGGTAATACACTAAGACGTCATTGTTTGAAATCATGCATGGCACGGAAGGTTCCCCTGCTTAAACCACCACATGTCCAGGCACGTCTTAAGTTTGCCAATGACCATTTGGATGATCCAGAGGAGTCATGGGAGAAAGTCATGTGGTCAGATGAGATCAAAATAGAACTTTTAGGTCATAATTCCACTAAACTTGTTTGGAGGAAGATGAATGATGAGTACAATCCCAAGAACACCATCCCTACTGTGAAGCATGGGGGTGGTAGCATCATGCTTTGGGGGTGTTTTTCTGCACATGGGACAGGGTGACTGCACTGTATTAAGGAGAGGATGACAGGGGCCATGTATTGCGAGATTTGGGGGAAAAACCTCCTACCCTCAGTTAGAGCATTGAAGATGGGTCGAGGCTGGGTCTTCCAACATGACAATGACCCGAAGCACACAGCCAGGATAACCAAGGAGTGGCTCTGTGAGAAGCATATCAAGGTTCTGGCATGGCCTAGCCAGTCTCCAGACCTAAACCCAATAGAGAATCTTTGGAGGGAGCTCAAAGTCCGTGTTTCTCAGCGACAGGCCAGAAACCTGACTGATCTAGAGAAGATCTGTGTGGAGGAGTGGGCCAAAATCCCTCCTGCAGTGTGTGCAAACCTGGTGAAAAACTACAGGAAACGTTTGACCTCTGTAATTGCAAACAAAGGCTCCTGTACCAAATATTAACATTGACTTTCTCAGGTGTTCAAATACTTATTTGCAGCTGTATCATACAAATAAATAGTTAAAAAATCATACATTGTGATTTCTGGATTTTTTTATTTTAGATAATGTCTCTCACAGTGGACATGCACCTATGATGACAATTTCAGACCCCTCCATGATTTCTAAGTGGGAGAACTTGCAAAATAGCAGGGTGTTCAAATACTTATTTTCCTCACTGTATATATATATATATATTATTTATTAGACGTTATAAAGAGAGCTTCACTGACTGCCAAATTTGTACACAATTTATACAAAAGTATTGGGACACCTGACTTTTCCAGCCACATGTGGCTCTTCCCCAAACTGTTCACTCAAAGTTGAAGACATACAATTGTATAGGATTTCAAAGGCAGCTCTATGAAAATAGGTTGGAGTAAAAGATTTGAAGTTGCCTGATATAGAGCTTTGACCTCAAACCTATTAAACACCTTTGGAATGAACTGTAATGGTGACTGCACCCCAGGCATCCTCACACTACCTGACTTTACACACATTTAACACAAACACAGGAGGCTATTACAACATTAAATGGGGACTGCATATGAAACGGGATGTTCAAAAAGCATGGTCAGGTGTCGACAAATTTTTGTTGGTATAGTGTAGAAAATATGAATTAAGACTGTATGAAGCAATGTTGATTGTTCCAGTAAGTTTATAAACTGAATCAAATGCACATTGACATTTTAGTGCACAGCTGATAAAAGGTGATTGTAATTAACACTGGAATTGATTCTGTTATTGCCTCAGTGGGCTCCAAACTGTATGTCCTTTTATCAAATCATTTAATTTCGTTCTTTCATTAAACACAATACATATATATTAAAAGATCATCCTCCAATGTACAGGAGTTTTGCAAGTAGTTGACTAACACCTTTGATCGTTTGATGTTTCTCATAATTGCCAATTGTTAGCTTGGGTATATTTAAAAAAATAATTTTTTTGGTCAGTATGTGCTTGTATAATTCATCTGTATTCACTCTTAAGCCTGTGATTATGACTTTGCACGTTTTGTTCTGTTGCATATTTACAGAACAAGCTAAACTACGTTTCTACTGTCAGTCATAAAACTAGTTAAACAGAGGTCAAAGAAAAGCATGCTTGTTTTTTTTCCTCAAAATAATAAAATTCAGTGAGGATTGGAGTCGCAACGGGGTGGAAAAATTTCCGGTAGATTTCCTTAACTTTCCAGAAATCTGGGGAATATTGGACATATTCCAAGTTGGAAACTTACCTGAATTTTATGGGAAATAATTAGAAATTTGGGAAATTGTATATAAACTATATCATATTCAAACATAAATATATCAATTTTGTTTGTTCATAAGATGACATTTTTGGCTTTGATATAATTCTTAGTATAATTTTGTCGCACAATAGCTTACACACAGCTCAAGCAAGTTTCAAACAAATTTATGTACTATTTATGGTCATTTACGTGAATATTTACCAAGATGGACATTATTCGACATTATTTTGCCGGATTCAAGAAATTATCTGTGCAATATTATGGAGGAATGCACAATGCATGTGATTGATATATGTGCCGGGTAGAAATTCAACTGAAACTGCATTAAATCTGGTTGCCAGAATTATCCTGCAAGACTTTTTACTACATTTAACTTCCTTTTTATAGGCTAAGCTACAATTTTGAAAAGTTTATTCCCACTAATTCCTATTAATTTATATATATTGGTGCTAATTCTCATATATTCCCCTTAAATCCCATGGGAAGTTGAACATTTTTTTGAAAAAAATTTTCCCATTTCTTGAAAATTCCCAGAACTTTGCAAACCCAATGATGATCCATCAGCAACCATCTTGATCACCAGGCAGAAAAGTCTAAGTTCTACTGACTTTTTGTCCATCTTTTTTTTTTTTTTTTTACTACTACCAGACTGATCCTACAGTGGATCCTAACCAAAAATCTGTCTCTATTAGAATGATTTAATCAAACCCCAGTCTTTAATCTGATTGAGAATTTGGAGACTTGAAATGTGATGTTCACCAATGTCCAGGCTCACACAGATTGAGCTATTTTGATCCAAAGAATAGGTGAAAATATATTAGAATTAAGACTGTGCACAACTGAACAATGAAGCCAAATATTTACTCAGAGATGTGAATTCTTATGCAAAAAAAAAGTGAAAAAGTGGGCTCGCCTTCACATAAGTCAATAAAAATAAATAAGAACAAAGATCGGGTTTATTTTATTCCCACAGAAATGTAAGGTACTACTTAAAAATCTGCACACGGTAACAGAAAAGTTAGTTTGAATCTCAGTTTCACATTGTCTTTCAAAGGGTGACAGGATCGAGACAGTATCGGGTACTGGCATATTCCCAGAGTCTCGATATAATTTGTTATATAAATATGAAATTTCATATTGCTCAATATTTATGTTCATCCTTTTCTAAAAGTCCAAACCCGGCTCAGTGCAGCTCCTCAGAACATTATTTTTGCCTGTGTCCTGTCATGTTACCTCAGTCTGTATATATATATAGCCCCTGTAGCGCTACTGTTCTCTGCAAGGCCTTGCCCATGTTTGCACTGGTGATCCGTGTTTCTTGAGCTTCATTGCTGTTGCTGTCTTTGTTATAGATCACGATTATGGATTTACTTCTACTTCTCATGTAAGGCTATGTGTTGTGCCTGACTAAAGACAATTTATCGTTACATTAATGCCGAATTATTTTCTTGCATTTCACTAGCTGTAAATGTGGGTTCTGGATAAAGATGACTCACAGCATCTCTTCTGTCATAGGCAATAGAAGCCTATGAACTCTAGAACTCTATGTACTCTAGTTAAAGTAGAGCAACAGGGTAAAATATGACTCCAGTAAAAGTAAAAGTGCTCCATTTAAACTTTCTCCTGAGTAAAAGTACAAAAGTATTTGCCTTTAAATGTACTTTAGTATCCAAAATACTATGATTTATTATGGCTGTAATGTTCCTATTATCATTTTTGTCAAAAGACTCTTTGCTTAATCAACTCAGTTTATGTGAAAAGACTCTAATGTTACTCTTAACACACAGATCTATTAGTAGAATGATATTAATAAGTCAAATACTAACTGATTTCTAATAAATTATCATGAGCCCAAAACCTTCTTTTCAACTACTACAAAAAAATCAGGTGTTGTGGCAAATTGGAGTTTCTTCCATGATTTTTTCCTCTCAAAATATTCTGCTTGATGTTGAACTGAAGATACCAGAGTAAAAACAGAGAGTGTGTTCTACCCTGATTGGTAACTTGCTGCATGCTTGACCAGTTCACAGGAACAACAGATTTCACAAAATGTAGTGGACTTTAAAAGGTAGTAGTTAAAGTTAAAGTTTCCCCAAACAGAAAAGGTTCAGTGAAGTATATACAGTAATCCCTGCTTTACTACGCTTTAAATCTCGTGCCTCCGGTTTATCGCAGAATTGCATTTGCCAAGTAACTTATTTGTTAGGCTGATTTTCCCTATCTCCCACGGATAGCACGATAGACCATAAAACTTATAGGGAATTGTTTTAATGGAGTTTTATGTTAAAATAATGAAATTTATTAGGAAAAATTCAATTTTTCGTTATACAACGAAGTCAAATGTTAATACAGTACAGTACTGTATATATAAAATAGCATAGCGGGACCGTTTTTTGCTTATCGCGGGCGGTTTTGGAACGTAACCACGGGGCTAAATGGGAGATTACTGTATATGCAAAAAATCTACAGTACGCAGTACAGTAACAAATGACATTCACGGTCATCTACATGGTATTATGCAACGAATAAAACGCAAGCTTTTATTTTTTACAAAACTAATTCATATTAATGTGGTGTGAAGTGAGCCGATATGAAGTGAAATGACCATTTCCACCAAACAAATGATGATTTTATATCACAGCAATCTGCCAGTCATTACAATTAAAAAAATATTATACTTCTTAACCATTAATACTAATACTGAACATCTAGGAACATCTGGTCTGGTTAGTCCTTGTATCTATTTTTTTTCTTCATGTCATGCTTCAAAGACTTCACAGAGAACTTTGTTCTGACCACTTTCCTGTGACACCGAAGACTCCATCAATTCATCCTTAATAAATGTCTAATGGCCAGTAAACATCACTGTGCCATTAATTGCATGCATCTTTTTTTAAATCCATTTATGAGGACTATCCATCATATTAATCCCTGTGTAAGCTGTTACTATAGATACAATCATTTATTAATGAGCATGTTAATATAAACCATACAGCTGGCTCTACTGTCGAGGCTCCTGCTCTAAAAAATTATACCACAGTGCTGGTGAATTCGTAAATCTGGAAATGTGGATTCATGTTCTGGAACACAGCATTTGACAGCATTGGTGAGTTTATATTGACACTCATATAAAATAAGATGTTATTATTCCTATAGCAGCAACTCATTAACATAGACTTGGACAGCAGATGGGCATAATCTAGTTCTAGTTTCTGGAACATGGCTGGTGAGGGAATATTTATAGCTATTAGAGCATAAGCAATAAACACTAACTAACCTGTCTCAAGACAATGATTGAAAAACCCTAAATTGCTTTGAAAAAACTGTAATCATTGCCAAATCAGTGCAATATAAGAGGAATAAAACAGGGTCATAACAATAAACCCGCTTCATGTCAGGCCTCCAACTTTCCAATAACAGCACGTCTGTTTATGTTTCATTCCTAACCTAACACCTTCTGAGCACCAAACCTCGAACACTGCCGTAGTATAAAGATTGCTGTTACTATTTCATGAAGTGTTTGGATCTCTAGTTACTTTGTCTGATAGTGTTTTGAGGTGAAACATCACTCAGGATTTGATATGAAAAACTGCACAAGTGATTGATTGAATTGATTTATTTAGTCCTCCAGCTGTGGAAACACTCCCTGTTCATAAATTTACTGCATCAATGTATAAATAGATCAATGGACTTGAATGAAGATTGAACAGCTGAATAAGAGCAAAAGACAGATTTTGTTAGGAGCCTCTGTGGAGCATACATTCTGGGGGTAAATATATGTATATGTGCACGTGATTTCGTATGGAAGTTTCGTATTTTTGCACCAAGTGATCTGAAGGTTATAATTTCAGATCATGAGACTGCCAGGACCACCGTTAGACCTTTTACAGACCTTTAACACTCGTCTGCTCAAATCTGAGTGGGGACAAGTTGTATGTCATACTTGCATGTTAATAAAAATTAAAACAACTAAAGGAGAAACTTCTCAAATAAAACGCATCTTATTTCAGGTATTTATTGACCGTGCAATCATAATTTTCTACTGTTGGTTTTTTGCCAGTTACTTTTTTTTTCCATGCTATTGGTATATAAAGTTATGTATTCACAAAGTAATATGATTTGTACTGACTATTAAACTGAGCAACAGAACAGAGAAAGGGGGGGGGGGGTGTTAATGAATGGATTGGCAATAGAAAAATGTGTTAAATCTGCAGAGAAATAGTAGAAATGCAAAACATATAAGGGAAGACATGATGTTAGTGCAGGTTTACTGTATTTTCAAACAAATTCCTTAGAAATTGTTTATAACCTTTAAAAAAAAAAAAAAAAAAAAAAGCTTAAGTAATCACCATCCCTTTCCCGAGGAGAAGCGGCTTTCACCACTATTAATGCCAAAGTGGAGACAAAAGCTATTGATGGAGATTTCTTTCCAAACCCCTTCTTATTACTTGTGGAAACTTGTTACTAGGACTGCACTGCGGTGGAGGAGACAAGGTCGACAAATTGATTTTCCCCTAAATGGTTTTGTAATGCTCTCTCAAACTGAAGCTGTGGCTGAAAAACTACACCAACAAAAAGTCTTCGGCTGTATTTCAGTTTGGTGGTTTGAGGTTAAATAAAAAAATAAAAAAATAAAAAGCAGGAAAAATATCTGAACTCTGCAAACATCTGCTTCAGGTACTGCTATTTTTTTCCGTATCTGACCCTGCACCATCCAAATCTGTTTTGTTATTTAGATTAGATATTTCTTTCAAAAAATATGCAGATTCCTAAAGTGAAAATCAAAATATTTGATAAATAATGATGTTTAGTAACATATTAGACCTACTGGTCTTTCTCCAGTCTCTAACTGAACCTGTGCCCAGTCTAACCTCAGATTTCTGTTCTTGGCTGATAGGATTGTAACCCATTGTGTTGTTCTGCTGTTGTAGCCCATCCACCTTGAAGTTCAGTGCGGTGTATCTTTTAAGATGATTGTAACCTTTCTGTAAGCTCGAACCAGTTTGGTCATTCTCCTCTGACATCTCTCCCAATCAACATGTTGTTTCCACATGTAGACAATTTGATGCTTGCGGTTTTTCACAGAATTCTGTATAAACTCTAGTGACTGTTGTGTGTGAAAAGTCCAGGAGTTCATCAGTAGTCAAAGTCATTTCCTGAAGCGTATGTGAAGCTTGTATCATAAGTTTATGCTGATACATGATTAACTAATAGGTATTAGTGAGTGTAAGGATGCATATATGATAATATATATAATATAATGGCTTACGGCCATACCACTCTGAGAACGCTCGATCTCGTCTGATCTCGGAAGCTAAGACTTGTTTGCCGCGAGTTACGTGTTTGTATCTCTCTCGGCGTCTTTCAAACAAACTTTGCTATCTATCCATCCGTTTTTCCTCTTTTAATAATCCTTAATTGTTTTTGTCTTCCTGACTTGTGCCTGTAGTTAGTTAACTCGACTATAACTAGTGTTGTTTATATTTATTTTCTCTCACTCACATCTCTGTATAATAAATCTGTTCGTGATTATAAGCACTATGCCGGTTGTTTGTCTGCATTCGAGCACAGGTGAGGACTCGTTCGAGTTGCAAACGGTGGCGTTGGAGATGGAGGCATTGGAGAAACAGATTCGCGAGCTGCATGTAAAGCATGCCCGGCTGCGAGAGCGGAAAGCGGCGCTGGAAACATCCCGGGCGGACGCGCACTCATCCCAGGTAAACTCCCGGGTTGAACCTAACGCTCCCAGCACATCAACTCCGCGTGCTTCTATGCCCAGGCCCAGCGCACCTACAACTCCGGCACCGGTGCAACATGGACCCTGGATGCGGCCGCGGCGGAAGAGACAAGCCAAGTCCCGATCGAGGACGTCTCCACCTCCACCACCGGCCTTCGAGATCTCGACCGAGAACCGCTTCGTCCCCCTCCGCGAGACGGAACGCGACACTGTTATTCTCGGAGATTCCATCGTCCGGCATGTCCGCGCTACCCGAGCTAAAGGTAAGGTGCACACTCGCTGTTTTCCTGGTGCTCGTGTTCTGGATGTCGCTGCGCAGGTACCCGCGATCCTGAACGAGAACTTCGGAGCGGTTGTTCTCCATGCCGGATCAAACGACACCAGGCTGCGGCAAACGGAGATCTTAAAGAGGGACTTCAGGATCCTGGTGGAGACGGTACGCAGCACATCACCCACAACGAGGATCATTGTGTCAGGACCTCTTCCCACTTACCAGCGAGGGGCTGAGAAGTTTAGTAGACTTTTAGCTCTAAATGAATGGTTACAGTCATGGTGTCGAGAACATAAACTTCTCTTTGTTAATAACTGGAACTGTTTCTGGGAGCGTCCTAGGTTCTTCCGCCCTGATGGCCTGCACCCCAGCAGAGTTGGAGCAGCAGTGCTATCAGATAACATCTCTAGGATACTTCACACCATCTGACTGGTAAGACATCAAGAAATCTTCAACTATAAGAACACGCATACTACAGACCAAATAGTTACAAGTTCACACACAGCCCAGTTTATAGAAACCGTATCTATTCCCCGTGTAGTAAAACCAAGAATTACATACACAAGATCCAGAAATAATCTTATTGCAGTTAAAACTGAAAAATGCCAGATAAACAAACACAACAAAGTTCTAAAGTTCGGTCTTTTAAACATTAGATCACTTGCACCCAAAGCACTGATTGTAAATGAGATGATCACAGATAATAATCTCGATGCACTCTGTCTCACTGAGACCTGGATTAAACCAGGTGATTATATGGGTCTAAACGAGTCTACACCGTCAGGATATGTTTATAAGCATGAGCCCCGTCAGACTGGTCGTGGGGGGGGTGTAGGAACCATTTATAGTGCTTCTCTTAATGTTAGTCAGAGATTAGGATTCAGCTTTAAATCATTTGAAGTGCTCGTTCTTAAAATTGCACTTTCATAGATGCATAGAAAACTCGCTCTGGTCACCGTGTACAGACCCCCAGGGCCCTACGCTGATTTTCTTCATGAGTTTGCTTGTTTTCTCTCAGACCTCTTGATCAGTTTTGATAAAGTGCTGCTTGTAGGAGATTTTAATATTCATGTAGATGATGCAAACGATGCCCTAGGATTATCATTTGTCGATTTACTAAACTCTTTTGGAGTTAAACAAAACGTCACCAGACCAACCCACCGTTTTAACCACACACTAGACTTAATAATATCCTACGGAGCAGACGTCACTGATATAGATATTTTACCTCAGAGTGATGATATCACAGACCATTACCTCATACTGTACACACTACCGGTAGAGCAGATTAGCCGTGTTTCACCATGGTATCGACTTGGTAGGACTATTATTCCAACCACTAAGGACAGATTCATAAATAACCTGCCTGATTTATCTCAATTTCACATTAAACCCATAACTGCTGATCATCTTGATGAGATGGCGAACAACATAGACCTTATCCTCACTAGCACTTTAGACACTGTTGCCCCCATCCGGTTAAAAAAGGTTCGAGAACAAGCACCTGCACCTTGGTATAATAGTCATACGCATGCCCTAAAGAGAACAACACGTAATCTGGAGAGAAAATGGAGGAAAACTAAATTGGAGGTATTTAGAATTGCGTATAAAGACAGTATGCTTAGCTACAGACAGGCGCTAAAAGCTGCTAGAGCTAAACACCTGAGCAAACTCATAGAAAATAACAAAAACAACCCCAGGTTCCTTTTCAGTACTGTAGCTAAACTAACTACAAATCAGGGATCTGAAAAATGTGTTCCACCACAGTTTAGTAGTGAAGACTTTATGAATTTCTTCACTGAAAAAATAGATAACATTAGAAAAACAATTGTGGCAGTTCAACCTCTGACAGCATCTCCCGACACAATCGTACTTACAACCCCACAACTACACTGTTTTACATGTATAGGACAGGAAGAGCTGTATGATGCTATTATGAAAGCTAAATCAACAACATGTCAGTTAGATCCAATTCCCACTAAACTACTGAAGGAAGTGTTATATACAGCTGGTGAGCCTCTTCTCAATATTATTAACTCCTCACTATCGTTAGGTCATGTCCCTAAATCCCTCAAGTTAGCAGTTATTAAGCCCCTCATTAAAAAACCTAATCTGGATCCAAACACGCTATCGAATTACAGACCAATTTCAAATCTCCCATTTATGTCTAAGATTTTAGAAAAGATTGTCGCTGCCCAGTTATGTAACCACTTGCAGGAGAACAATATCTTTGAAGAGTTTCAGTCAGGTTTTAGGCCCCATCATAGCACAGAAACTGCTCTAGTTAAAATCACTAATGACCTGTTTTTAGCTTCAGACCAAGGCTACATCTCCCTATTAGTTTTACTAGATCTTAGTGCTGCGTTTGACACTATAGATCATGATCTTCTCCTCGATCGCTTACAGAATTACATCGGTATTCAGGGACAGGCATTAAGCTGGTTTAAATCCTACCTGTCCAATCGTTACCATTTCGTAGATTTAAATGGAGAGCTATCCAGGATAATGCTAGTAAATTATGGCGTGCCACAAGGGTCAGTTCTAGGACCCCTGCTTTTTACAATATACATGCTTCCATTAGGAAATATAATTAGAAGGCATGGAATTAGCTTCCATTGTTATGCTGATGATACCCAGCTATATATTTCATATATTTCATCCAAACCAGGCGATACAGCTCAACTAGCTCGCATAACTGAGTGTGTTGAAGAAATAAGAGATTGGATGACCCATAACTTTCTGCTATTAAATTCTGATAAAACGGAGATTTTGCTCATCGGCCCAAAAAATAGTACACAGAAGCTCCAGCATCTCAGCCTGCATTTAGACGGTTGTTCTGTAACTACTAGTTCAACGGTAAAAGACCTGGGAGTTATTTTAGACAGCAACTTATCTTTTAAAAATCACATCAATCAGGTTACAAAAACAGCCTTCTTTCACCTTAGAAATATTTCTAATTTAAGAAATATGTTATCTATATCTGATGCAGAGAAGCTCGTCCATGCGTTTATGACCTCTAGAATAGACTACTGTAATGCATTACTAGGTGGATGTCCTGCATCATTAATAAACAAGCTTCAGTTAGTTCAGAATGCGGCAGCAAGAGTTCTTACTAGGTCAAGAAAATACGATCATATAACCCCAATCTTATCGTCCCTACATTGGCTTCCTATTAAGTTTCGAACAGACTACAAACTACTGCTACTCACTTATAAAGCACTAAATGGTTTGGCTCCCATGTATCTATCCAGTCTTTTAACACGCTACAATCCGTCACGCTCCCTGAGATCTCAAAACTCTGGGCTTCTAGTAGTTCCTACAATAGCAAAGTCCACTAAAGGTGGTAGAGCATTTTCACATTTAGCTCCTAAACTCTGGAACAGTCTTCCTGACAGTGTTCGGGGTTCAGATACACTCTCCCAGTTTAAGTGTAGATTAAAAACATATCTTTTTAGCAAAGCCTACACATAACACACATCACACACATCACATCACAACCTTGTGCTCCAGAATATATGATTACATGCACATTATCAACTTGTGCTGTTAATATCATGAACAGCAGCTACGCTAATTCCTCTCCACTGCTTCTCTTTCTCTCCCCATCCCGAGGCATCCTGAGGTTTGGCCAGCTCCAGTCACGTCCCACCTCGTGAAGATTATGGACCTATGGATGATCATGGAGAAGTAGATGCCGAGTGTTTAAAGGCCCTGGCATGGAGAAGCTGATGCTGGATCTATGATGATCACAAATTGTTCTGTATTGTTGAAAGATTTATGACCAAACTCTTGATGTCACCCATATGAGGATGGGTTCCCCTTTGAGTCTGGTTCCTCTCAAGGTTTCTTCCTCATATCATCTAAGGGAGTTTTTCCTTGCCACTGTCGCCACGTCTGCTCATCAGGGACAAACGCACACCATTCACCTTCACTGTTGTTTTCTGTAAAGCTGCTTTGAGACAATGTCTGTTGTGAAAAGCGCTATACAAATAAACTTGACTTGACTTGACTTGATAATGAGTGCAAGCTAATAATTTTACTATCTGTAAGTTTTATTGTTGAGGACAGCTTTACTGGGATAGGGCTAAAACGTTATTAGCTTCCCATTCCATTATCCAGTGTGGACACGAACTAAATATTAAAATACATAAAAATACACATGTTCAGTCCCAAAGCATTCTGTATGAAAAATCCACACATCATGTGCATAACCACTATATTACTCATTTATAATTAGTATCCTTAGTTCATCAGTTTTAAGTCAGGTCCATCACAGGATCTGTATCTCTGCAGTCATTTATATAGTTTTTTTTAGCTATAAATACATAAGGTTGATATGATGTTACAGACTTTCTTACCATTTTTTAAATCCTTTTGTTGTATGGACAGTTTACTTATACGGTAGTTCATTGTCTTATTATGCTACTGTAATCATTGGAATCTAGAATTTGTATCTATATAGTCTACTTTAGGGTGAGCAAAACTATAAGTTAAACTAAAAACTACTATTAATATCACAAGACTAATTGCTAATCTTTACCTGTGAGTTTCTGTCATCATTAAAGGTGGTCAAAGAAAGCCAATCAAGACTGCAGCCTTTAGGGTTCAGAAGCTTAATACCAGACAAATGCATAAAAAAAATAAATAAATCAGGAGCTCAGTGTATAATTAGTTATGTTAAATATGGCAAATATTCCTGACCTCAGCAAATGACCAAACCAGAATAAAATGAAAATCGCCACACACTACTTATCTGTCAACAGTTTCTAAGGCAAACTGGCAAACCTGTTTCAAATGCTCAATTCCTTGTAGAGTTCTCCTTTGTAACGAGTTCCTAAAGCTCTGGATTAGCTGAGTGACGGGTCAGGTCCCAAGCTTCTGAAGCCTTCCTAAGCCATTCCTTTCATTAGCTGAGCTTGGACAAAGAAGCAATCACTTAGCAGGACCGGGGAAAAGGTTAGACTCGGGATTTGTTTCAGTGTCCACATGATTTATTTGAGAAAAGATTTGTGCTTTTCAGCTGTGTCAATATTGAAAAAAAAATTCCATGCCGTTTTTCCTAGTACAAATACAAGTCAGGACTTAATGAGGCAGACAAGTAAGAAGACTAATGAGCTATCTTGGGAAATATCTGAAATGTCTTTATTTAAGAGAGACCTAGGGTATCTTTTTCAAATTTGACCCGAGTACCTGAGTCTAAATCTGGGATTGATTTTTGGGCTTGTTTGTCTTAGAAAGCGCAGTCATCTCAGGTTTGGTTTTACTCAGAGAGAGTTTTCTGAACCACTGATCGATCACATACGTCATTTCTCAAAAGGAGACAGATTAGGTATTAGAAGTTTTCAAACCATTCTGAACACAACATTATATGGACACAGGTTCATAGACACCTGACATAAGATTTACATGTGCGTTATGAATAAAGCATTCCACATTAAGTCCCAATTTGCTGTTATAATAGGCTCCACTCTACTGGGAAGATGTTTCACTAAATTTTGGAGGTGCTTATGTAGATTTGTGCTCATTTAGCCACAAGGGTGTTAATAAACGTAGGTCTAGGTACAGAGAGGACGCCTGAAGTGCAGTCAATCTTTCAGTTTAAAGGTGTTCAGTAGGGTTGAGGTCCGACCTCTATAGCAGGCCTCTCAAGATCTTCAACTCAAACTCATGGTAAGTTTGCCTTTTGAGGAAGAAAATATAAATTGCAAGTTGGCTGTAAGCATGTTATCAAAAAGTGAACATGGATTCATCTGTGTTGTGTTTTGCACCAATTTGAATGTCAAAACTTCACCAAGGTAAACAAAAAAAAAAGAAAAAAGTAAAGCTAATCCAAGCTATGAATTTCCACTTACAAGGCAAGTCAAGTGCAGAACAAGTTTTCAATACCTTTCTTGGCTTACAAAGTGTTCTACTAATTCTACTGCAGTAGAGGCAACACTGGCCTCAATACATTTTCCAAAACACTTTGAACAGAAGTAGTGACAATCTGACAAACAATCAATCAATCAATCAATCAAAGCTGAAGTGGGAAACACATGTGGCTTTGTGATGTACAATAATAAAAAGATATAGCTCCATAACTTTAGCCTGAAAAGATCCCGGGTAAATCCATTTCCCTAAGTGCACAAATAGATAATGGAGACACAATAGCGTGTTGCAGAATGTGCACCTGCAAAACCTGAAACCGTTTTTCACATTTATAGCATTTGGAAGTCAAGATTCATTTTCTTTCACAGCCTTTAGTGGCACCCACATTCTAGCATATATCCATAGTAAAACACTGCTACACTACACTGAACAAAATATTAATTCAACACATTAAAATATCACACAATTTTATCAGTTCAGCATTTTATGAAAAACGCTACCTCAGTAAAAAAATTATAATTTACTAGTGAAGCTTTTCTTCAGTCTCACTGCCGCCAGGAGGTATTTATGAGTGACCTAACTGGCTAGTAAAAGCATCTGCATTTCTTCACCACACCAGCACTCTGCTGACAAACTGCTCTCGTTTTCCTCTTAGAGGTTACGCAGAGTTTTGCTCCTGTTGTCTCTGCATCCCTGCAGCCTTTTGCACAGTTGTCTTACTAGCCTAAAGATGGCTACGGCCTGGAGCGGGGCAGCGTGCCAGCTGCTGGTGGGTCCTGTTAGTCAAACGTCCCCTCTCCCCTTTGACAGCTGAGTCAGCCAGTACTGAACCCCAGTGCTCATACACAAACACGTGTACACAAGCATGAACAGACACACATACACAACCTCGAGCATGCAGCACACACATTTACAATTTACCCTTACTCAGCGTAACTAAATCCGTGTAGTGTCTTATAGCAGGTCTGCAGAAGGAAAGTATTATACAGTTAAGCCATTTTTTTAGATTTTATGTGTCATATGTACATTAATACTTTTAAAAGTTGAACAGACTTTTGACATAATAATAGCTTGCTTTATGAAAATGATTGGTGTTTTTTTCTTCATATTAAGAATTTCATACAAACTTCATACAACTTTTTTCATATTTTTCTCAGCTCATCTTCACAGCCTGATTAATCTCCACAGTTCACATTCAAAGACAACTGAGCAAAAACAAATGTATTTAATCACCGGATATGTAAAGAAAGATTTTTTTCTAGCTCTTAAATCCCCCTGGAATCCCCCTGCCACGCCTTCTTCGGCGGCGGCATTCCCCGAAGCACCCTGCTTCTTCTCCAGTGCGGGGGAGCTCGTCGCAGTCATGCTGATCACACACACCTGACTCTCATTCACTCACTCATCCCATTTAAGCCCCTCACCTCCACACACTCGTTCCGTTATTGTTTGTGCATGATCATATGTGTTGGTTCATGTCGGCCTGTGTAATCGCGTATACGTATCCCGCTACGTACCCTTCTTCTCAAACTCCACATTCTCTCAACGGCACCCCGGATTCCCCCGATCCTGCTGTTTTTCATGTTCACGCTGTCTGCACCACGTTTATCCGTTGCTGCCCAGTGCTGCGCTTTTCATGGCACGGATCCGTGGATTCTCTACACGAACTGTCTCTGCTTTCACACAACTTCATGGACCGCGCTCCCGGAGCGCACCACTGGATATTACTGCTTCACTACAAGTATTGGTGGATTATCTCCTGAGTTTTCTCAATAAACTTTGTTTGCGTTTACTTTGGCTTCCGCATCCTTATCCGCATTACAGGTTATCTCGATCCGCATGACCAATCAATCAAATAACACACATCATGTACATAAAGAAATTTCAAGCACGTTAATATATTGGGAAAGGGTGACTGCACTGTATTAAGGAGAGGATGACCGGGGCCATGTATTGCGAGATTTTGGGGAACAACCTCCTTCCCTCAGTTAGAGCATTGAAGATGGGTCGAGGCTGGGTCTTCCAACATGACAATGACCCAAAGCACACAGCCAGGATAACCAAGGAGTGGCTCTGTAAGAAGCATATCAAGGTTCTGGCGTGGCCTAGCCAGTCTCCAGACCTAAACCCAATAGAGAATCTTTGGAGGGAACTCAAACTCCGTGTTTCTCAGTGACAGGCCAGAAACCTGACTGATCTAGAGAAGATCTGTGTGGAGGAGTGGGCCATAATCCCTCCTGCAGTGTGTGCAAACCTGGTGAAAAACTACAGGAAACGTTTGACCTCTGTAATTGCAAACAAAGGCTAATGTACCAAATATTAACATTGACTTTCTCAGGTGTTTAAATACTTATTTGCAGCTGTATCATACAAATAAATAGTTTAAAAATCATACATTGTGATTTCTGGATTTTTTTTTTTTTAGATTATGTCTCTCACAGTGGACATGCCCCTACGATGACAATTTCAGACCCCTCCATGATTTTTAAGTGGGAGAACTTGCAAAATAGCAGCGTGTTCAAATACTTATTTTCCTCACTGTGTATATATATATATATATATATATATATATATATATATATATATATATATATATATATAAACACACACACACACACACACACACACACACACAAACGTATATTTGTACACACATACACAAACAATATATATATATATAAACACACACACACACACACACACACACACACACACACACACACACACACACACAAACGTATATTTGTACACACATACACAAACAATATATATATACTGTATATTAAATTCCAATATAATCTCAAACTTGTAACACTGGACTTTATGTATGTTTCCAAGCTGTCAGTTGATTAGGTAGGATAGATTTTTTTTCTAAAGTTAAACACAAAGTAAGAAAGCAAATATACAACTATTATGTTATATAATGCAGGGTAATTCTGATCAAATACAGGCCAATATAGGTATCATAATCACATATCAGTATTCTAGCATTAACGTAGAATCCCTTTGCTTCTCGTCAGTGCACCTGTCCTGCTTCGACACTGTCCTGTTGTTTTGTTGGATTTAAATCAACACAAAAAGGGTTTACTGACAAAATCAAGGTCCTCCCAAGACCATCCTAAGTCCCTAGATGAACCCTATGGAAAACCTGAGAGGTGAACTGTAGAGGAGAGTATAACAGCGTTGACCTTAAAATTGGTCAAATCTGGAGAGATTTCATATGATGGAATGGTCTCAAATCCCTAGTCAAATATTCTCCAACCAGCGCATTTAAGAATGATATTTTTATTATAAATATGTGTTGCGTTTGTAATTGTTTGACAACCATGTGAGCAAAGTATTATTGTGATTTCATAACTAAAAAAAAAAATTTCATTTTAGCTGATCAGCACCAATATTAGAGGAGGGCAACGTACAATATCTGAAAACTAGTAACTTTGTACAATGCAATTAGCTTTTTTCTAATCACTATATAAGAAGAAACAGACAATGAAGTGTATGGATACAAAAAAATAAACAAATCAATAAATCAACCACAACATACTGTTGTTACTCCCTCAAGTGGCTTCTACTATATCTTCTACTACAGCAACCTGCCATTGTATTTCTTCTAAAGTTATATAAAATGTTATGGGAAGTCCATAAAGCAAGTCATTTCCTCACCATCATCTGATAACACAAAGTGCTGATACTGGAAACTCCATTCCAAAAATGCCAAATGCAATAATCTACACTATAGACTACAATTATAGACAGTTTCAGTCAGATTCAATTATACATACTGTACATTTAAGCATTTGTGTCCACTGTAAAAACAAAAAAATAAAAGGCATTATACAAGCATAAATACATTTATTTGTTTATTAATATGAACCAGTGACTTGTAACACATCCAGATGAATTAAAACCAAATTTCAACAGTGCACAGGACCCAATTGATCAAGCACATAGTGTCAGTGTCTAATGTGGCTTATACAAATCACATGCTGAAGGTGATTTCCCTTTATAGCATTCACTCAGCTTCAGTAAACACTTTATCCAGGTTATGGTATTGGTGGATCCATCACAGGAATAGACTACTTGCCAGGAAATTTCCAGCAACCAAACACACATATTCACACCCTCATTCACACTTCAGGAAAACCTTGAGGCACGAATACAACCCCTGGCAAGCTTCTTTTTTTTTGGAGGATGTGACAATTCTTCTTGCTCGAATGGCTTCCTTTTTCTGTCTTTATAACAAATTCATTTCAATAATTCATAACGTTTCTAGAACTCCGACGTCATAGTATAGCAGTGTAAAACCCTGTAATGCATACTGTATGTGTCCTGTTGTGTAACCCACATCATCCTGTAGCATTTTGTACATGGAAATGTGCTTTTGTTGCATAAATGTTGCTACATGACCTGTTCACTTAAACTGCACAGGTAAAGCAAAAGAATTACAATATGACAAAAATATACACTAAGCCAGAATAGGTATTTAATTCCTGGGTTTTTTTTTTTATTTTTATTTTTTTGTCTTACAACATATGTGAATTCATACACTGTTGCACATCCAGAGTAGAGTCACATTCTCATTCACACACACACACACACACACACCTGCCACACACACACACACACACACACACACACACACACACACACACACACACACCTGCAACACATGGCTGGTGAGCACAGATTCCTGTCTGAATATGATGTAATGTTCTCCTCAGCCATTCCACACTGCAAGCGAGAGGAAGTGCTGCATCGCCGAAGGCTTAAAACTAGGCCAGTCCCATTACAATACATTATACTGTGCAAAGAGAAAGACGGATTGCTAACGTATACGCAGCCATTCACTCGTTCTCCCATTTCATCCCTTTGTCTTTCTTTCCCATCCTCTCAGTGACTCTCTGCTCTAATATGTAGCTCTATTTGCCCCCACCCTTTCAAATCTGCTGAAATGGAACACTGCACAAACAAATATTTGCTCTGGACCTGCAAACCCAAGGGACGGTGAGGTGGAGGAGGCGTGTGTGTGTGTGTGTGTGGGTGTGTGGAAATTGATAGAAGGAGGGAGGGGAGACCAATGAGACAAAGAATCTGAATGGGAGTAAAACATTGCACAAGAATTTCAAATGCTACTATGCACACAGTGTATATGTAAGCGTATAAACAGTGAATTAACATTGATATGCACACAGTGTGTGTGTGTGTGTGTGTGTGTGTGTGTGTGTGTGTGTGTGTGTGTGTGATCGCGAACGGGACAGAGGGAGCAAAAGGGGAGGTAGCCAAGCCAGGAAGCAGCTGTGTGAAGATTTGTCTCCGGGCATGATTGCTTCCACTGGGAGCACTGGGAGCATGTACAGGGCAGACTGGAGGAGAAAAAGGAGGAGGAGTAGGGGGAAATGGGAGGAGACACTACAAGAGGTCAAGCCTGAAAACAGCTGTTGCTTTTTTCTTTTTTATTGTTTAATTCCTTAATTCTCCACTACTTCATCCGTTTATTTTTTTGTATTTCTTCTTAGTCATGTCATATACATGTATTACTATGCACTATAAAATCTATATTCATACAAGGAATAGAAGGGAGGATAAACAAATAGATAGACAGAGTGACTGACAGACAAGATAAATGGATAAAAAGACAGATAGAAAGTAAAAAAAAAAAAAACTAATTAAAAAAAATGCCGGCTCGCCAAAATCTCAGCATCCTAACAGAAGTGCTGTAATGAGGCCAGAGACATCTGTGTGTGTGTGTGTGTGTGTGTGTGTGTGTGTGTGTGTGTGTGTGTGTGTTTGTGTGGACATGCATGTCTATGTGAGCTCTAACAGGAGCTGCTCGCAATTGGCACATGATTTATTCAGTGTGGAAAAGGAGGGAGGACTTTGGGGAAGGGACAGGAGGTGGTATTAAGGATTAAGATTAAGATTGAAAAGTGCCACCTGAACCAGAACGGGAGCTCAGCTGGTACCTCAGTCTCCCACCAGCGACTCCCTGCTCCCCCGCCGTCCCTGGGGCCCGCGGCGCGTGACTTGAAGGGCCGTTAATTGTCTCCAAACATGGCTTTAATCACATTGCAAAGCCCCCTGGTCCCTCAGGGCGTGGATAAGCCCCGCCCCCACCCCATCATTAACACCGGGTCCCATATGCTGCATTCGGCTAGGCGAGGTCCCACAGGGCAGCATTCTGGGCCCACTGTAGAATCAATGCATGCTGGGATTACACGCGGCGCTTCAATGAATAGCTAAGTGGACCAGCAGTCAGTGAGGAGTCTCCCTCTTTCCTCCACCTCCTCCCTTCCCCTCCTGGCTTTCATTAATTTCCAACCTTTCATTAGTCTCCCTCCTCCCCTAAAGCAAACGCACCGCCTTTGGCACACTTATGCCACGCTCCCCATATGGTGCGCACGCTCTGAGACAAATAAGTAACCTTTCAACCTCTCTGGATGTCCCTCGACCCTCTGTTTAATGCTCTCCGCCTCGCATTTGTATTCTCTTACACTTTCCACTGTAACCCCACTGGCATCTCAGTCGCTGCCTCCTTTCTATGGAGCTCCTGCCACACATTTAATTCGGTCTCGCTGGCAGCTTTTTATTGTCTCGCTGCTCTGAAGTGAAAGGTGTATGTGTGTGTGTGTGTGTGTGTGTGTGTGTGTGTGTGTGTGTGTGTGCGTGCGTGTGTTTGTGTGCGTGTGTGTGTGCGCGCGTGTGCGTGTGTGGGAAGGGGGTTGCGAATGAGGAGTTGCCTTGGCAACGAAGCCACACTGCTCTGCCGCAGTGCAAAAAAGGGAGGGAGAGAGGGATGGAGTGAGAGAAAAAGAAAGCGACACAGAGAAATATGTGCGAGAGGGAGAGAGAGGGAGAGACTGAGCTACAGAGTTTGGGAATACAAATAAAAATGTGAAAGGGAAGAGTGTGCATCAGTGTGTGTGTAAGAGAGATTGAGAGAGAGAGAGAGAGAGAGAGAGAGAGAGAGAGAGAGAGAGAGAGAGAGAGAGAGAGAGAGAGAGAGAGAGAGAGGAGAGAAAGAGGGAGCAGTGGAGCAACTCTGTCAGAACTCCTGCAGTGAAGAGGCAAGGAGATGAGACACTGACAAAGTCAAAAGAAGAACGTGAAGGGGTGTGTGTGTGTGTGTGTGTGTGTGTGTGTGTGTGTGTGTGTGTGTGTGTGTGTGTGTGTGTGTGTGTGTACGCGAATGCAAGTACTACTCTGGAACAGAATTTCTTCCTTATGTTTTCTCAGGGAGGATTTTTTTTTTTTGGACACTCTCATTCCTTTGTCTTGCTGAATCTAGATCGAGATCTTGACCTTGACATCTGCAAAGCTGCTTTGTGTCAAGGTTTAGAGACAAGCAAGTAAAAACATTCGGCTGAATGCAAAAAAAAATCTATTACAATTTTATACCATAATCTTAAAGCCATAACATATCTTCAAAAGCTTAACACATATGCAGCTGATTGAGTATTTAAATAATACTTGAAAAAATAACACTTTTTTCATTCATAAGAGAAAACAAACAAACAAAAAAAAAAAACTCTCACATCCCAATCCGAACTGGCACAGAATTTGGCACCACCTTCATATTTAACATTCTCCCAGAAGTCGTTTGAAGCAATTCAACATTTTAATCCAGCTGAAATCCAAAATGAAAGTCGCAGCCGTTTACTGACCTCTCAAACCCAAAGTGCTCGTCTTATTACACTCATTAAATATAATCACCTGTTTTACCTCGGACAACCGTCCCCATCGGCAAAAATTCTAACTACCATTGCATCCTGGTTGCCGGGGTGAATTAGCAGCAGCGTACGCTTGCACATCTGGATCATAAACCTGCCCAATTCTTGAAAATGTATTTGCCATAAGTGACCAATTATCAGTTTTTTTTTTGTTTTTTTGTTTTTTTTTTTACACATTCACTACCAATAGTGCAGAAGAGGCCTGTTAGAGCTGAGTAATAGAAATAATATGTGAGAATGAGAACGAGGAAAGACACTGGTCTTACACACACACACACACACACACACACACACAGTGGTCTGGCTTGTGTAGTAAAAGTGTGGTGCTGGACACGAGGTCTGTTGACAGCTGTCTCCTGACAGAAGGCCATTGTTTATTCAGTTGTGTATATGCAGAAGCACTTTAGTGTGTGTACACAGGGCTAAAGCGCTGATTGAATACATACACAGGCTACAGCACCAGAGACGGCACACCACTGATCTGTATTCATGGCAGACAGACAAGGGACCAAAACAGACCCACATACACACACACACACTTAGACTTCTAGTGGGGTTGTTGAAGCGAGACTAAATATGAGCTGATGCAGACGTACGCGGGGTTGAAAATGCGATGACGCAAATCAGGGCTTCGATTTTCGCCGCAGCGATGCCGACACCTGCGATAACAAGCTTCAAGGAAAAATCCACCCCTGATAATTTGCATATTAATCTTCATAATTAACATGTGATCTTCACCGGATTTTCTTTGTAATGAAAAATTGAGTTGGTTTAAAGTTTCCTGCAGTACCCACAACGTCCAATTCGGTCATCATCTCTTTATTTGCGTACTCCAGTCGACGAGTCACAAAGCTTTAAAATCAACTTAAAAGCACCGCTTTTGACGCAATCGTGCTCAACACCTTGTTGGCACATCATGGCACAACTGCGTCATATGTCTTTATTTATTTATTTATTCATTATTTATTTATTTTCCTAGTTTTTTTGTATAGTGTTTTTCTATTTTTTTAGCACCAGCACACCATGACAAAAACATGAAACCCATGATACTCGGCAAAAAAGATTCAGATTCAGATACAGCATTGCATTTTGGGACGTTGTGTTTAACATGTGCTGCCTTCCCTACTTCTAGATATTTCTCATTAATCCAACACTGAACATTACTGGCACATTTTTCTCCTATTAAACAACTGCCAACTGTAACATTGCCATAGCACACAAGTGCTACATTCTCATGTGAATAACGTACTTCATGTGTTCCAGGGTGACGTTTTCCTGAACCAACATGACCCGTTCCAGAGCACAAGAAAGAATTAGAGCTAAAAATAGGGCAGGAAAAAGTGACAGAAGCCTCTTGGGGCTTTCAGATAGAAAAGCTATCAATTATTGATGGCCAAATGCCTGGCAGCATTAAAAATACAATACATAGAGGACACCGTGGAGCTCAGGCATCCTAATTCATCCACATGACTTTTCTAACACTGTGCTATCAGCTGCACGTGACTGCAATGGTGGCTTGGGGAGACACTATTGATGATTAGCCGCTGTGCATTTAGTGGCCATGGGTCTGCTGTCTAGCTGCTCTCTGTAGAGACTAATGTGATGATTAACATGGAGTGACTCAGTAAAGAGTGAGGAGCATGAAGCAGTGTGCTAAGTGGCAGGGAGGAGAGAACAACCAGAAGGAGGGGACGGGACGGGACGCTCGGCCTGAACTTGTCCCCAGAGAGCAGAGTCTTGTCTGGGCAGCTAAGCGTATCCACCCACGCTCTCCTTTGAGAACGCATGCCTCCGAGAGCTCAGAGCTGAATAATTCCATTTGCAGCAGGAGGGTATTAGCACCCAGAGCTGCACAACACCGCCATCTACTGGCAGAGGCAGAAAGGCTTCATGCACCAACCTCAATGTCGTTTTTTTTAAACTCCATTTAAGATCGAATGTGCTCGTACTCATGTCAGAAAGAGTTTAGAATGAGAGACATTTCAGATTTCTCTTTTCACACGATTTCAAATCAGTATGCGGAAGGACCTACAGAATGCTCCGCCTACAAAAGTCCGAAGTTCTCAGCCTGTCTGCAGCCATGGTTTTCCTTCTAGACTAAACGTTTCCACAGACCTCCTTCTGATCAAAGCAAATTTTTTTTCAGAAACAAAATGCCAAACATACACCAACATCATTTATTCAAGCCTTCAGAGCATTTGATTCTTTAAAAATAC
>NC_139574.1:9820588-9828088 GCF_946808225.1 Silurus aristotelis
GAGGGTGTGTTTCAGGTTGAACTCCACTAGCTTCACAGCCTCCAGAGTGTGAATCTCCTGCTTCTCTGCTGTGCGTCGACCGCTGTTCTCAAAGAGCGACAGATCCTCGCCATTCTCCACTCGTGCAAACAACTGTCCAACGTTAAAAGAGGAAAACTTGAAACATGGGCTGACATATTATTTGTTAATAATCATTCCATCCGCAGCACTGTAAAGTGTTTAATCTGACGGGTCAGAAAGTGTTGATTATATTCTATAACAAAAGTTTGCACTGCAAGGAAAGTCGCAGGTCTAAACTCATTTTTCACTTAAGTATGAACATGTGTGTTCATGTATTTCTCTAATCAGCCAATCATGTGGTATTGGTGCAATACCAATTGCTTTTTGACATTTTCACATCAAACTTTAGAATGAAGGAAAATTGTGATCTCTGACTTTCATTTTGGAATTGTTCGGATTTTTACACAAGACAACCGATAGAGTTTACACAGAATGTTGCAAATTAGCACTGAGTGTGCGACAGATCTGGAGGTAAAAGAGCACAGAGTCAGCCATGATACAGTGCTCCTGGAGCAAAGAAAATGAAGGGCCATTCTCACAGGTCCAAGAGTGGCAGCTTCATGATACTGGGGCTCGGATCCCCGACCTTCTGGTCAGCAGCACATAGCCTTAACCACTAGGCTACCACCTTCCCACACTGGGGTCTACTCCTGTCAGCTAAGAACAGGAATCTCAAATTATTATGGGCAATGACTCCTCAAATTCTTCTTCTTCTTTTCGGCTTCTCCCATTAGGGGTCACCACAGCGGATCATCCGTCTCCATACCCCCCTGTCCTCTACATCTGCCTCTTTCAAACCAACTACCTGCATGTCTTCCTTCACCACATCCATAAAACTCCTCCTTAGTCTTCCTTTTTCCTTCTTCCTGGTGGCTCCATCCTCAGAATTCTCCTACCGATCAATGACTCCTCAAATGACTCCCAAAATTAGCCAGTTGAAGAATGGGTGGAAAGAAAATTACTTGTCTTTTTAAGAAGAACTACAAATAGCACAGGACACAATTTAACAGATAAGGGCTAAAGTCCCAACAGTGGCATTGTGGTGGTGATGGTATTTAAACCTATGACCTTATAATTATTACCCCAATAACCTTAAGTTCTGAGCTGCCCCTGTGCAATCTCCGAATTCATTATTGTTTCTATACTAAAGCTAAACTACACAACACACACATTTCTAGGTACTTATTTAAATTTTATGAAAGAAGTCTCCAGTGCTTTATCAGTTATGCAGTTCCACAAAAAGTATTTTTAATGATAACAGGAACTTGTTTCTCCAGACACAAGATTATCCATAAGTATAAATGGATCAATAGTATGACATTCATTCATTTTATTCATTTTCTCCCGCTTATCCGTAATTCGGGTCGTGGGGGCAGCAGTCTAAGCAGGCCCCCGCCTCCAACTGCTGCCCAATCCTCATAGCACCGTCCCTTACGGTCCCTCCTGCAGGTGGTGAGCCCACAGGAAGGCGGCCCCACGTCACTCCGACGTCACGGACCTTGATATTTCCCTCGTAAGGGACCCCCGGAGCATAGAGGGTTAAGGGCCTTGCTCAAGGGCCCAAGAGTGGCAGCTTGGAGATACCGGGGCTTGAACCCCAGACCTTCCGATCGGCAACCCAGCGCCTTAACCGCTGGAGCCACCACTCCCCCAATGTAGTATGACATGTTCTTCGATAAATGTAGAAATACTTTTTTCGGTCAAACTTCAAGATAAGATGGCTGATGAAACCGAGTTACAGTGCAGGGGCCAGGGTCATTCGGAGGTTTTCCAAGACAAGTTCCACACAGAACAGGCCTTACAATGTTCCAGCATGTGTGGTGATGCCCTGGTGAGGAGTACCAAGAAAATTGTCTACATTCAAGCATGGTGGTGGTAGCATCATGGTCTGGGGCTGCATAAAGATCTGCGGTTCCTTGAGGGAAACATGGATTCTAACATGTACTGTGACATTCTGCAGAACATTATGCCCTCCCTTCAGAAACTGGGCCAAACAGCCGTTTCCAACATGAAAACAACCCCAAACACACTACCAAGATGACAACTGCCTTGCTGAGGAAGCTGAAGGTGATGGAGTGGCCAAGTATGAACCCTATTGAGCACCTGTGGGGTTCCTCAAGCGGAGGCGTGGAAGAGGATCCCAGCAACAACCTGTGCAGCTCTGGTGAATTAAGGCAGTGCTTGATAAAAATGGTGCTCACACAAAATATTGTAACTTTGGACAAAGTTTTGACACTTAGGGTGTACTCACATTTGTTGCTAGCTATTTTGATAATTATGGCTGTATGTTAAGTTATTTTCAGAGGACAGTAAATCTGAACTGCTGTACAAACTGCACAATGACCACTCAAATATATCTAAGCCTAATTTCTATAGTATTGTCCCTTTAGAAGATATACATGCACACTCACTTTTGTGAGACACACATGGACTGTAGTTAATGTCAACAGTCTGCTACACTGACTAAGGACTACAGTTTGCTTCTGATCACCATCACTGTACCACGCAACATCGTATATCTGCAATAAATGAACATTTGTTGCAACCCAGATGAGGATGGGTTTCCTCTTGAGTCTGGTTTCTCTCAAGGTTTCTTCCTTATGCCATCTCGGGGAGTTTTTCCTTGCCACAGTCGCCACCGGCTTGCTCATCAGGGACAAACTTACACTTACAGTATAATTTTTTCACATTATCTGTGTAAAGTATCTGTGACAATGTTCAATGTTAAAAGCGCAATACATCGATATTGGGTCACGAGTTTGTTTTAATATATTGCAAAACATACAGGCATTCAATAATTATATATTATTTGTATTCAAACCACACTTATGATTCGCAGTCCCCATATTACCTTATTTCAAATGCTGAATTCAAGATTAAATGTTATTTTCCACCACAATGACCACACAGTTTTTACAACGATGTAAAAAAAGCTGTGAACCTAATCAGAAGGTGTGAATCTTTAAACAGGATCTTCTTCACAAACCAGTAATTTTTTTATTTGTTTGCAGAGCTAAAGTAAGCTCGATGCTGTTTTACTGAGCTTACAATTTTAGGGACAAAAGTAACATGAAGAGTGCTTATCATATAAGGAGTAAAACAGGACTGGATTTCCTGTGAAAGAAGAAGAAACAAAAAACTGGTTTATAGGATTCCTTCTAAATGTGTTAAATTATACCCAGAAAACTTTACCAATGATTACAGACTTTACAGTGGCTAATCATACACACGATGCAAACTGCTCAGTGGTGGACAGTAACGAAGTAAATGTAATTCGTTACTGTATTTAAGTAGTTTTTTCATGTATCTGTGCTTTACTCAAGTATTCCTGTTTGGGGAGACTTTTACTTTAACTTCAAATATGTTTCTTTGTACCCAACTACATTTCACAAAATCAGTCGTTCCTTTATTAAGGAGAGCTGAATCCAAATAAAAAATGATGGATGACAAAAAAGGTCTAAACCCTCTGGAGCCCAATTCAGAAAACCTGCAAAAGATAAAGGTGCTAATAACTGTCTATAACTAACAGATTATACTGTGTTGACTGCAGTGCTTTTACACTTAGAGAAACAACATTTCTTTTAGCTAAATAACATTATAATATATAGTATATAATAGTCCAGTGGGATTGTAGTTAAACACTGAAACTAATCAATGGGGGAGACATTGGGTCATGGGGTGGTTCACCCAGGGCTTCAATCAAGATAGAACCACTATTGCCGCTTGGTGGTATCTACTTAACACGAACATCCAACAGTTCAGCCTCAGTTCACTTCAATCAGAATATTTTGAGAGGAATAAATGATGAAGAAACCCCTGACTCTAAATTGCCACAGCACCTGTGACCTTGTTTGCACGTTTTCATTTTGAAGGTTTTGGGCTCATGATATTTGTAATAAATATCAATAAGTGTTTCACTTATCAATATCATTCTGTTAATAGATTGGTGTGTTAAGAGTAACATAAAAGTTTTTTCACATAAACTGTGTTAATTAAGCAAAGAGTCTTGTGATAAAAATAATAATAGAAACATTATAGCCATAACAAATCATAGTAGTTTGGATAATAAAGTACATACTTTTGTACTTTTACTCAAGTGAAAGTTTAAAGGGACACTTTTACTTTTACTGCAGTCATAATATACCTACTGCGTCTATACTTTTACTAAAGTACATGCTTTGTGTACATCGTCCACCACTGAAATTGTTATTATAAAAACGATAAGTGGATCTCATGTCCAGATCAGAATCAAGAATTCCAAATAGCATTGCATTTTTATCTTTAGAAGTTTCCTACAATTAGATCATCGTATATTGTGTCCTGACCTCGTGGTTAGTAAAGAGTCGCACTCCCTCCATCTGGTGGAAGACGGGATAGTGGCTTGCGTCAATCTCATCCCTCCTGTAGACGTCCCCAGCTAACAGGAAGCAATCAAGCCCTGAGCGGACCAGCTCCCTCTGGTGGGCAGAGGTATGCGCCCGCAGCATGTGCGTCTGGTTCAAGTAGTAATTGTCCCCCTTTTTTCGGCTAGGGTGGTCTTTGGGGATAAGCAGGCTGTCAAAATTCTGCTCCACAGTCACCACTTGGCTGATGTTATCATAGACAGAAAAGATTGGCGTTCCTGTTCGACTTGTGTAGGAACGGTAAAAATGCTCTTTTATCCGTTCTTTGATGATCCACAATGGATGGTGCTTCTGGTTGTGAAGATCTCTGCCAACCAAGGACAGGATTTTTGCAGTCACATTGGTCATATCATCTCTTGGGTAGATGCGGCCAAGAATTTCCACTGATTCGGGGGTGATCTGTGGCTGCTGGGAGGAGACGTGTGTGTGGAGGCAGTGTCTCTGAGATAGTGTAGGGGTCCTGGACCTGAGGCAGGTGCTTGGCCATGGGCGGACAACAAGTTCAAAGAGTTTAAGGAAGGACAGAGGTTTGTAAATGCTTCTACAGTAAAGCCTCATGATTGGGAAGTAAACCTGTAAAGGATAAAAGAAGAATTTATCACTTTTACTGTTCGAGACAAATAGAAAAGAGCACAGCGGCCTACAGAAAAGTAATATTTAAAAAGCTATAATACATGTGTGAGCAACATCTGAACAAAATATGAATAGATGATTAGAACGAAATATGTTTACTGACAGACTTGCTTTATTATTCGAGTTTGCTTTGAAGTAAGTGCAATTTTTTCGTGTGTGTGTTTACGTATTGAATCAAACATATAGTTAATAATAGATTAAATAAATATTACAGTGAATAATAGATGAATTAAATAGCAGCTGTGGGTGTATTAAAAAGTAAATCTAACCGTTTTTCAGTTCATTTACAAGTTACCGGCTTTATTAGAAAGCAGCATTATCTTTTAATCGAGAAAGTTGAACATTAGCAATGAACCTACTGTACAATGAAACGATAAGATCAACGTTTTTTTGAGATTCATAATAAACCCTCACAAGAAACTCAATCAAATTGAATCAAGCTATATTTAAATTAAGACTGCATTGGTGTAGGTGTTCACAAAAAATAATTATTATGGACATCCACCTCCACTAGTTCCTAGACAACACTCACTAGCCGACTCAGTAGAAAAACAATAGAAAATCAACACAAAAATATGCTGAAACACTGAGAATATGGAAGTCTTGAATTATAAATCTAGAAAAAAAAAAAAAATTAAATAAAGGCTTTGGAATAGCAAATATGTCCATTTAGTGGTGTTTGTTGAATATGTTCTAAGCAAAAAGACAGTTGGCTACAGGTTTGCAATCCAAGTAACTTCTGATAATCAATTTGAAGACCAGGGGTCTTTGGCGGACTAGTGTTTAAACTGCAGCACTCTCTCAATGATTCCCATTGAGAAATCCAGAGATCCAACCACAGTCTCTGTTTGGACAATGCCAGACAAATTAATTGGGTGCTTCAGGAAGGACATTCCGCTTGAAACCTGTAGCATATAAAATGTGGATTAGGATAGCCCACTATGACGACCCCTTTATAGGGGGAACTTTTAGCTGATTAAACAGGCGACACTTGTTCGACTCTAACAGAAACACGTTTTCACATTTATCGTTTAACGCGTTTTCGTTTGAACAGGCTCTTTTTAGTCGAAGCTAGCGTTAACTGTGACAATAAAGGCTTTGGAAAACCAGCATTTTTAGTCATGTGACAGTGCCTGTCCTCAACGTTGCCATAAGGTTTCAAAGAGCCGGAAGATAAATAAAAGCCAGATGGAAACAATGGAGGTCAAAGTGTCTTACATTTGACTCAAACGCAGTACAGGGGCGTAAGCGATTCCAGACGTTTCCGTGTGAATGAGCAACTTTTGGGGAACGATTGAAAATTATAACGTGGACAGCTTTATCTTAGTGTAGTGTAATTCAGTAGGTTTTTATTATTTTTAAACCTGTAATTTTACTTTTACTTAAGTATGTTTTGTATGAAGTTTTGTATTGAACTACATTTTAAATCCTATCCATTACCGAGTAAAAAAATAAATAATAAAATTAATGCAAATCGCAAAAAAAACGAAACAAATCGCACCCAGGAAACTATTGCACTGGAGAACAAACACGTTAAACTCACAAGAAAGAAAGAAGGAGACGGAAAAGAAAGACGTCGGCGGTACAGACCAGCTGAAAGCGAAATTAGACTCAAGTCATAGACTGTAGTGTTGTTGTTGTTTTTTTATTGCACTTTAATTTCCCTTCAATTGAAAACAACTAGATTGAGATTTATATCCCCTTGTGCATTTTGTATTATACTAGAATCCACACTATACTGCATTCTCAAAGATGTTCTTTGAGTTAGTTGTATATAAGCTTCTATTCACATTTACTTGAATAGATTAGACTGGTAACTTTACTTGTATTCAAAGTACAATTATTCAGTTTCTTTTTTTTTGTACAGATTTCATCATTCTTTTCACCTCTGCTAGTAAGCCTGCCTTCCCAAGTTTCCTGTGACTTTCTCACTGCATTCTAAGATATGATAAGCATATTTCAAATATGTTATTAAATCACCTATAGCTCACACAAGTTATGAGGGAAGTTCCTCCAGGCTGTAGCTTCAAGGGGTTCCTGACTCATCAAATGGCTACTTTCTAATCTAAAGGTGGAGGCAGGGAAAATTAAGCTGGGAGAGGGCTAATAGATGCACACCAGGAGAGCAATTTTGCACACTTCCATTAGAGACATGGAGAAAACACTTGCTGGAATGGCTGTCTTTGCCGGCAGGCACAAATTACACATTATAGAAAGAGATTTAATATACCGTAATTTCCGGACTATAAAGCGCACCCATATATGAGACGAATTTTAAAAATATTTTTATTTTGAACATAAATAAGCCACACCTGTCTATAAGCCGTCTACACTAATGTACTTTACACAGGCTTTAATGAAAGACACGTTACACACGGTGTAACGAGTGAAATATGTTGCGCTT
>NC_139574.1:9830588-9938088 GCF_946808225.1 Silurus aristotelis
ACGAGGACCCAAGTTTATCTTGCCACCACACCCAGTGAGGAGGATGGTCAGAGAAGTAAAAAAAAAAAAAAATAAAGCTTTACTGCTGCTACATAAATATGACGTATTACAACAATCAAAAAAGTATTTTGATGATGGTGGCTAAGAAGACTAATATGTCACTCCAAAATCTCTAATAGGTGTTCAAGTGGGTTGAGATTTAGAATTTTGAAAAGCCATAACATAAGACTTGTCATTTTCGTTCTTATTTAACCATTCAGTGTGTCATTCATCTTGGAAGAGACCACTACCATCTAGGGAGAAAGGAGTTTTACATCATAGGGGTAAAAGTGACCAGTCAGAGTTGAGAGAACTTTGAATTGTTTTGGAACACAAAACCCCTCTCTGAGCGGACACATCACGGGTGTAATTCTCTATTGTAGTCAGTTCCCATTCTACTCTTATGTTAGTATCAGATCATTAGTTTGAATTTTTTTCACTTGGAGTAATTAGGTTAAAATGAGTTTGATTAAGATAAATAGGTTTAATTAATCTATTTATGTTAATTGTATGATATCTAATAAGTTCTACACTAATTATTAGCTAAATATGTTCAAATAATTCCACGCGAAATAAGTTTGATTAAAATGCAAGCTAAAAAAGTTGAATTTGAATATTTTTTCTCGACAATTGCAGTAGTGCTTCTGTCCAAGAGCACAAGTGAAACGAAATCATGTTAGTCCCCAAAGCTTAAGACAGTTAGTACATGTTCACTCCATGTGAGAATTGCTGAGCAGAAATGACATGAGTGGTAGGTTATTTATAGCACAGCGGTGACACACAATAGTGTGAAGAGTTTCAATCCACAAGTGTTTTCCACCACTTTCTTAGGCACACATGCCTTGTTAGTCCACCTTGTTGTACAGTTAGACACTGTAACTCACTTCTAGCTTGTGGATTTCTTTTTCTTCAACCCAGCTGATACAACCCTAGCAACACTGTTGAAGTACACTTCTACCAGCAGCACAATTTCTGTCTCACTGCTGTGCTGATAATGACTCAGCACATATAATACCTGGTTAGCCGTACCCTTGTTGTGCTCCCCCTCAATGTGCACACTGTTGGGTCACATTGTCCAAAGCAACAGATGTATTACAGTCTGCCCATGGGTCATATGGTAGGGTTTACCTGATAAACTGAGTGCAAATGCAGGGAAAATGAGAGTGGGGTTAATGAGGTTAGCTCATCCTTTTGTTCAACTATTATTGCCAGTTATACTGCAGCTCACTGAACATGGCACTGCTTCTTCCAACATGTGCTCAGGCACTAATAGGTTGTTATAGTTACTGTTTGACCAGCATGGTGCAAGGTTTGTGACCTGCTAAGAGGTTAACTTCATTTTTTTCATTGGTCTGTGCGATTGTTTACAATGCAAACAAGTCAGATCATTCTGTATGCGTGTTAATTTCATCTGCCATATTTTTTTTTTAAAAGGCAGTTATTAAATATATTGATATAAATATAAATCATCATCCCTTGGCCAACCAAACACACTGTCATGTCCACTTCATATTCCACCTAAGGAGGATTGGAGGGTGTTTTTTTTATATTTAGTTAATATGGGTCAGTTTATCTGTAGGAAAAAATGGTTGTGATGGATCTTGGTCACCATTTTGGAAGATCTGGTCATAGTTATAAAGGTTCTGTTTTGGAGGATCTTGGTCACGGTTATGAAAAATCTGTTATTGTGGATCTTTGTCATGGTTATGAAGGATCTGTTATGGAGTGGTTATGAAAGTATGTGTTTTGCAAATCAGAAAGGGTCCCACTTAATGGAAACTAAGAACCATAGTTTATCCAATGCACCTTTAAATAACCCTTTAATATACTCTTGTTTCATACAGATCAATCAAAGAAATGCTCATTTATTCGCATGTTAGAATGTAGTGTAGCCAAATGACAGAGATTTTTTTTTGGAAAAACAGAAAAATATCCAGAATTTAACCAGTTAGTAACCAGATCTCAGGATTGAACCCCCAGATCATAGAGCTGTGAAACACCAACACTATCTTCTGCAACAACATTGAAAGACATACAACGTGGTAATTAAGTGATTTCTGACTTTGTAATATTTATTTATACCAACTGGGAAGTGCTTCTAGATCTTTCCGTGTTAATACCAGGAGAGAAATGTCTTGGTACACTGCATCACTAAACTTAATCTGCATTTTCTTCTTTGAAGTGCCATTATTCCAATGTAAATTAAATCTGTTTTAATGGGTGATCAGATAGAGAACATAGCACTAAAACTAGTACAAAAAATACATAGCCAGAGTAAATAGGTACACTGAACAGGTTTTTCTGACTTGTGGAGCCACCTGTTTGGTGATGTTGTTTCCTAATAAAAAATATTTTTTGATAACATCCAGACATTTTTTTAACAGGAAAAAGACTTCAGAATGTCAAAGAATTTGGTCCATTATTTTTTTTTTTTTTTAAATAAATAAATAAATAAAAATTCTCCTGTACGCAAACTAAATGTCATCGCTGTTCTCAAATGATTTCAGGCTTGATAAAATCAATTCCATTTCCATACTCGTTTTATAATTATTTTGTCTGAAATATAGTGATGCATACAAGACTGAGTTTTCTAAATTTCATCCAAAAGGTAATTTCATAAAATCCTTACTCTGAGGCATCACTATAAAGCTATAAGGGGGTTCTGCTGACTGACTTGAGCTTTCAATACTGAAGAATGTACATGTAAATAGAAACGAAAAATAGAATATAAAAAAAGTATTTAAAAAAATCAATCAACAAAAAAAAGCCACCAGATAGTTCACATGAGCACATTTAAAATTCAAGCCACACCAAGCTGGAGTTCCTGGGCCCCTGAGCAAGGCCCTTAACCCAATAGCTGCTTAGATGTATGAATAACATAAGATGTAAGTCGCTCTGATCAGGTTCCTCTGCCAAATGCCATAAACGCAAATCTTTTGATCTAATTTTAAGTAGTGCAGCCTGACAAATAACTGATGGTGAAGTTTTTTACATTCTTCTTCTAAGGTTTATCAATATTCATCTTGACAGCAATGCACTGCTATTGGTTGATTTGAAGAAGGAAAGTTTATACACAATATGGTAAAAAGTTTGTGGACACAAAATTTAAATGTGCTTTTTAAACATCCCATTCTACACTTTCATTCCCCATTTGCTGTTCTAATAACCCCCAGTCTTCCGAAAAGATGTTCCACTAGTATTTGTAGTGTGCTTGGAGGAGCTTTGTGCTTATTCAGCCATAAAGGCTTTAGTTCACCCCACTTCATTCCAAAGGTGTTCAATAGGATTAAGGTCAGCGCTCTATAGCAAGTCCACTCAAGATCTTTTACTTTAACTCATGTAAAGCATATATTCATGGAGCTGGCTTTGTGCACAGGGGCATTGTTATGCTGGGACAAGTCTCTTTTTCCCCCTCTCAGTCCTCTCAGTCTTCGGGAACACGGAACTTGGAACTAGGATCCATCACTTCAAAGTTAACATGGATCCTAAACTGTTTATGCAGGCCAATTACAGCAGCGTCGATCTAGTTCTCAACTGCGTTCAGCACATAAGACAGAGGTCAATATCTATCAATTACTACAGTTCCAGCGAGAAAAACCTGCATCTTAACCAATCAATTTGAGAAATTGTCACGCGGCTTCTGCTTAAAGCAGCAATACTGTGTACAAATGCCTCCCATTCTGTAGCCTACAATTATCTGCGTTTTTGTCCATGGACAGCACAAACACCGCTCCAGTTACATTAACGACTGTGACTGTTTCCAGAAGTTAATAGAGACTCTCCTACTGTGCACAGAGCCCTGAAAAGTCAAAGGTTAGAGTCCACCTGGTGAAGCTCAGCATGTATATGGCAGAAGCTTCTATTTTTACCTCCGTCATCCCCATGAGCCCTAAAAAGACTTTAAACTAGCAAAGTCGAACTCTATAGCAGCGAGAGGAGACACACACGCAGTATTAGTATCACACTGAGGATCTCTCCCTGCAGATCTGAAGATGTGTAGGAGCCGTGACAGAACTGAGGGTCGTCTGAAGCTGCTCTCAATGGTGCTGTGTATTCATGTGAAACAGCCTAGCGCTGTCCTCCCCCTCTCTCAATCTCTCCGTCTAACCCCCCCACACACACACTTCTCTCTCGTTATTCCGCAGGCTGACACACAGCTTTGAAGCTGAAATGATGTCACCGCTACACTGTGATACACTAGAGAAACTTCAAGTGTTCGCCGGATGCAGCACACACACACACACACACACACACACACACACACACACACACACTCTTTAAATTTACAGTATATCTATAATCTAAAGTCACTTACAAGTCAGGTGAAATACAGGAAAACCTGAGTACCTGAGTAAACTAGCACTAAGAAACACAAATTCCCATGTTTCCCTCCACAAAGACACACAGGAACAAGTGATATATTAATCTAGAAATGACTAAGAGGGAAACCTGAAGATAATACAACAATGGACAGACAGACAGACAGACAGACAGACAGACAGACAGACAGACAGACAGACAGACAGACAGACAGATAGAATGTTTTTACATATTAGGACATAATAATATTATCTAGTCTTCAATAGGTTTTAAGATGAACACCACATGACATACTGCACCGTGTCATTATAAGTATACCTCATGATTCAATAGCTTCAGAACCTCCATTAGCAACAACAAAGTAATTGTGTTCTGTATGACTCTCAGTCTCTCCCAAAATTTTAGAGGATTTTTGACTCACTGTTCTTTACGATGTTACTTCAATTTGGCAGGCATTTGTTTATGCACAGCTCACTTAAGGTCCTGCCACAGCATTTCAGTTAGGTCGAGAACTGGACTTTTACTGGACCACTGCAACATCTTGATTCTGTTTTTTTTTTTTTAGCCATTCTGTTGAGGATGGGCTGGTGTCCTTGGGATCATGGTCCGGTTGCAAGTCCCATTAGAATACTTGTGCATGAAGGGTTGTTCATTTTAGACAGATTGATAGCAAGGGAGACAGAGTAAAAGAGATAAAGAGACAGATGACATAAATAGTTAGACAGACAGAAACCCATAGGTAACAAATAAACAGACAAAGAGGCAAAAATATATGGACAATAAGTAAGACAAAGAGGCGGAGCTGGAAGTGGCAAGAGTTAAAGATGCTGCGATTTTCATTGGAGGAAAGGATGGATAGGCATAGAAATTAGTTTATTAGAGGAATAGTGCAAGGATGACATTTCGGAGAGCAAGGTGTGAATGAGATGGTTTGGTCTTGTGCGGAGGAGAGACATAGGATATAATTTATAGTATCGAGACCAGCTCTGTTTCCACAGAAAGTACTTTATACCTCTATATTTACACACCATCACCTTCAAAATCATCCCCTTGCACAGCATTAATCTTATATTAAGTTTGGTATATTAAGTTATATATTAATCTTATATTAAGTCTGTAATCTGGCGTACCAGTGTAGATTTATTCATTGCCAGAGACTCAAAGCACTTTTGTACGTCGCTCTGGACAAGGGCGTCTGCTAAATGCCACAAATGTAAATGTAAATGCAAATGCAATACAGCGCTCCCCGCGTTCCTGACACTTCTGGAATGTGTCCTGGAAGTCTTCTTTTCTAAGCGTGTCAAGCACCTTCTGAAATTAACTCTGGATCTCTGCAATGGTGTTAAAACAGCGACTTTTCATCTGGATTTTTATCTTCAGGAAGAGGGTAAAGTCCGCAGGAGTAGGGTGGGTGCGGAAACGAGATCATGTGGATTGTTCTCCGACGATCATCTTGCAAAATTTGTCTGATTGCGTCAACATTTTCGGAGAGTTGAGCTCGTCTTCCAGTGATGTCCTTTCACTCTTGAAGCGTCCTTCACTAAAAACACCTCAAAAGGCTCGTTGCAGCGTCGCCGTGTTTCAAATGTATGTCATGTCAAACGTCTCTGTGGCAGATTTGCAGAGTTTCACGCAGAATTTCACGTTTGCTCTTCATTCAAACTTGCTGTCCATGATGAAATTGCAGATGTGGCAACGCACGTGGTCAGAATAGCACCAGTTAGAACAATTAGTATCAAAACCTTTTCATTGCACATCATATATCTTTAGGAGAATGCTGGATAAACCCCCAGGCAGGAGGAAAAGAGGAAGACCAAGGAGGCGGTTCATGGATGTGGTGAGGAAAGACATGCAGGTGGAAGGTTTGAAAGAGACTGATGTAGAGAGCAAGTGATTTGGAGACATAGAGACAAAGACAGACAGATAGTCTATCATATATAGACACGTTAGCATTTAGGAATGTGTTAAAAACACTCATAATGCAGTGAAGCTGTGACAAAATCAAAGATTTTTACAATGAAGTGTAAATGGTAATACGAGTGAGAACCAGGACTCAATAATCATCTTCACAGGTAGAAGCACAAAGCATGACTGATTAATATATACAAAAATCAAGCACTAATGGTCAAGACAAAGCTCCAACTGTAAACCATCCACTGAGGCTAGAGATGGCAACAGTACACACTGACTACACTTTTTCACATTAAAGTAAAGTTTGGACTTAAGTAAAAAGTAGTCATTACTAATACCTGTTTTAGTGTCACACTGGTCACTGGACCTCACATTGTATCATTATCTTAATATAAAGAATTAAAAATTTTATCTAATGACCACCATATAGAACACGAGCAGAGAAAAGATGATGATGATCAGGAAAGTCTCTGTTCTCAGTCATGTTTACATCACTGACTCCCTCTGTCACACCCACATTACCCCTATACTTCTTATTGCCTTCTGACTTGCTGATTGTTAGCTTCATAGGCTAGGTTTAAAAGCTGCGGCAGAAACAGGTTGATGGGTTGAAAAACGGCGCAAAGAGAGTACTTTTTTTTTTTTTTTTTTTTACCAAATAGATTAAAACTAAAGTAACGAGTCTGTTTTGAAAATGAAAGAAGTAAAAAGTACAGATATTTGTGTAAAAAATTGAATGAGTGAAAGTAAAAAGTTGTCCGAAAAGAGAATTGTGAAGTTAAATTTAAGTACAGTAACTAAGTATTTGATCTTCATTACTTCCCAACTCTGACTAAGGTTCATGGACCTGCAGCACTCAAAAAAAGCATGGTGCAGTAACACATTTAAATAAGGAGAAAAAAGGCCATTTCTGTGCATCATAAAACAACGTTCATTAAAAAAAACTGTTCTGAATCTGTTCAGTGGCGACAGTGAATGCGGTCACTGACACTTACAGTGAAAAACCAAACATGGCAGATAATCCACATGACTGACAGATTTGTTCAAAATAACATTAATACACTAGAGGAGATATGAAGGGGAAAAAAGAGATACGAGAGCATAGTTGCTTAGCAATAAAATGTAAATAAGCTGTGAAAAGACATTGCTTTTTTTATCGCTACATTTTTCCGCCGTTCTGCGAGTTTTAGGCATGTAGAAGGATTACAGAATCCACAAAAGATCAGGAGTTTCATTTATCAAAGTGTATGCAAAAGTACTACACTTGTCGGTTACATTTACCTGTACATACACATAAACTGGCGTTTCAAAAGATCAGTGACCACTGATCACAAAAAATTATGATAAATAGATAGATAGATAGACAGAGACAGACACAGAGACAGGCACAGACAAACACACAGACAGGCACAGAGACAAACACAGGGACAGAGACGAGGACAGAGACAGGGCCAGACAAACCCAGAGACCGACACATAGACAGTCACGAAGACAGACACAGAGACAGACAAACGCAGAGACAGTCACAGAGACAGAAACAGACACGGGGACAGAGACGGGGACAGACAAACGCAGAGACCGACACATAGTAAGTCACAAAGACAGGCACAGAGACAGGCACAGACAAATGCAGAGACAGACACAAAGACAGTCACAAAGACAGGCACAGAGACAGGTAGTTGGTTTAAAGGGGCAGATGTAGAGGACAGGGGGGTATGGAGACGGATGATCTGCTAGGGCAACCCCTATTGGGAGCAGGTGAAATAAGAAGAAGTTGTTGTTGTTCTAATGGTGGATTACACATTCAAATCCTGTGGAGCACTTAACCAAATCTGATTATCAATACACCCCTACTGTACAAAGTCTGACCTTCACACTGACCTCATAGCAAGAGAAATGACCAAACGCAGAGAAGGAAAAAAAAAAGCCACAATAAGATGATAAAAGTGATGCGGAAATAAAGAAATGGATGAAGATTGAGTAAACAAATGACTAAGAAAGAACGAAGGGAGGAAGTTAAAAAGGGGCTGATGCAAAAAAAAACAACACGGAAGACAAATGAGCAAGAGTGAGATTAAACAGCATGCATGGACAACAGAGAAAGGGAGATGGATGGAGGAGTTAACACGGCGCTTTTGTGCGCTCACTTCAATCCACAGCATGAAACGAAACAAGTGCAAGATCTAAAGCGAAGCAAGGGACAGCACCACTGAGTGTGTGCAAGAAAGAAAGAGAGAGATTGATGGTGAGAATTAGACTGGCCTTTTCCTGTAGATGTGTGCTCAATGAGCGGAGTTAGTATGAACTCTCTGTGGAGTCATAATTCACATAGCTCTCGGCTTCAGGCGGCCAGCGTCACCATGACACTGACGCACCACTTTTAAAAACACACGCACGCACTCACACACACACACACACACACACACATGTAAGGCCCACTGGAATAAGTGTCAGTCAATGTCAACCACCTTTGGAACAGTGTGCATGGTGGCAGACAGTAATAATTAGTGAAGTGATCTGCAGAGAGCATTCCTAATTCAGCCTCAGGAGATGCAGCAGCTCCCATGATGCAACTCCACTCTAGTCCATACACCATTTAAAATAAAAATTAAAAAGCATTCGAATCTTGTACACAGATGCATGTCGTTCATTCATTTTTTAATTAATAATAAATACGGCAGCACTGTGGACGCTGTAGTGTTGCCACCCAACATTTATAGCATTTTGACAGACGAACTTATCCAGAGTGACTACAATCTCATACTGTCTCATTTATACAACTGAGCAGCTGAGGGTAAAGATCCTTTATTAAGGGCCCAACAGTGACAGCCTGGCAAATCAAAAGTCCAACATCGTAACCAATAGGCTACCACTCTTCACTACCACAAAGCTCCAGGGCTCCTAGTTTGATCACTGATCCCCTGATGTTTTGTATATTCCTCCAATGTCTATGTGGTCATCCTTTAAGTTATACTGGTTTCTTTCTACCCTCCAGAAACATGCCAAAAGGTAGATTGGTTCCACCAAATTTGAAACTAGATGTGAAAGTGTAGGTGTGTGTGTGTGTGTGTGTGTGTGTGTGTGTGTGTGTGTGTGTGTGTGTGTGTGTGTGTGTGTGTGTTTGAAGACTACACTATATACACAGCTATCAAATTATTATTAGTGAGGTGCTAAGTGATTTTGATTACTACATCAAGCAGTTGCATGAACATTTCTGTTAGAAATACAGACCAAACATTCTGACAGACACGAAATTACCAAATTTTTCTTCATCTTTCAGCTTCTCCTATTAGGGGTCGCCACTGTGAATCATCCGTCTCCATACCCCCGTCCTCTACATCTGCCTCTTTAAACCCAACTACCTGCATGTCTTCCTTCACCACATCCATAAACCTCCTCCTTGGTCTTCCTCTTTTCCTCCTTCCTGGCACCTCTATTGTCAGCATTCTCCTACTGATATGTCTCTTCTCTGCACATGTCCAAACCATCTCAATCTTTCCTCCTTTACCTTGTCTCCAAAACATCCTACATGCACTGTCCTGCTAATAAACTCGTTTCTAATCCTGTCCATCGTCACTCCAAACGAAAACCTTAACATCTTCAGCTCTGCTACCTTCAGCTCCACCTCCTGTCTTTTACATAATGCCACTGTCTCTAATCCATACAACATCGCAGGTCTCACCACAGTCCTATAAACTTTCGCTTTCAGTCTTGCAGATACCCTGCTATCACAAATCACTCCTGTCACTCTTCCCCACCCACTCCACCCTGCCTGCACTCTTTTCTTCACTTCTCTAACACACTCTCCATTACTTTGCACTGTTGACCACAGGGTACCTGAACTCCGTCACCTTCTCCACCTCTTCTCCCTAAAACCGCACCACTCCACTGCTCTCCCTCTCATTTACACACGACACAAAATGACAATTAAAAAGGAAAAAGATTAAATAGCTGCTCCACCAAAGAGCGTAATCTTTCTATTTAAGGATCTATTAATTAGCAGCTCAGAGGTCCTGATGGGATTTTAAATTGGCATTTTATTAAAGGCAGGTGCACTTGGAGTGCAAGTTAGTTAGGTATATATATATATATATATATATTGCCCAATCATCCGGCACCTCTTCACCACCACCAAGCCCCTGTCTGACCTCTTCCCTGAACCTCACACTACACTCTTCCTCTTTCAGTTTCCACCATCTCATTCTTCTTTTAATCCTTACTTTCCTCCTCTTCTTCTTCGCCTCCAAAACCATCCTACAGACCACCATCCGATGCTGTCTAGCTACACTGTCCCCCGCCAACACCTTAGAGTCTCCAATCTCCTTCAGGTTGCATCTCCTACACAGAACATAATCCACCTGTGTGCACCTTCCTCCACTCTTATACGTCACCCTATGATCCTCCTTCTTCTTAAAATACGTGTTCACCACTGCCATTTCCATCCTTTTAGCAAAATCTACCACCATCTGTCCTTCCACATTCCTCTCCTTAAAACCATACCTACCCATCACCTCCTCATCACCTCTGTTCCCTTCACCTACATGCCCATTAAAGTCTGCCCCAATCACCAATCGTTCTTTCCTAGGTACACCATCTACCACTTCATCTAATTCACTCCAGAATCTTTCCTTCTCCTCCATCTCACAGCCAACTTGTGGAGCATAGGCACTGATGACATTTATTATCATCCCTTCAACTTCCACCTTCACGATCATCACCCTATCAGAAACTCTCTTCACCTCCACTACACTCTTACTGTACTCTTCCTTCAGAATCACCCCTACACCATTTCTCTTCCCATCCACACCATGATAAAACAGTTTAAACCCACCTCCAATGTTCCTGGCCTTACTCCCTTTCCACTTGGTCTCCTGAACACACAGCATATCTACCTTTCTCCTCTCCATCATATCAGCTACCTCTCTCCCTTTACCCGTCATAGTACCAACATTTAAAGTACCAACCCGAACCTCTACTCTCCTACACTGCTCCTTTTCCTGCCGTCTCTGTAGACGTCTTCCTCCTCTCCTTCTCCTCCTTCGGCCAACAGTAGCCCAATTTCCACCGGTACCCTGTCGGCTAACGATACCTGTGGCTGTCGTTGTTAACCCGGGCCTCGACCGATCCGGTATGAAATTCTCATTTGTGATCCGCATATTTGATTTGGCACATGTTTTACGCTGGATGCCCTTCCTAACGCAACCCTCCCCCTTTACCCGGGCTTGGGACCGGCACTAAGAGTGCACTGGCTTGTGCCCCCCTAATGGCTGGGTTCACTGACTCACTGACTATATACATGATTTGATGCATTGTACTGCTGTCACATGATTGGTTAATTAGATAACTGCATGTACAGGTAGTCGTCGACTTACGACCAAAATTGGTTCCGACAGACCGGTCGTAACACGATTTGGTCGTAAGTAGAGTAGGCTATATGTACAGTACTGTGAAAGGATGTTATAAAAATCTTTAAGTAGTATTTCATCCTAATTTTCTTTCATTATTGTTATACTGTATATACATCATTTTCTTTGTTCATGTTATGCCATTTGTATCATCTCTACACCATTTTGTTTCTTACTGTCGTACGCCTAGCGATTGTGGTCGTAAAGTCGAATGGTCGTAAGTTGACTTTTTTTTTTTTTTTTAAATCAAGTGAAATTCTAGAACATAAGGTGGATTATGGCGCCTTATCTAATTACCATCGATTGTCTCTACAAATCTCAAATCCTGTCATTATTCTACATGCCGCACTTGTAAATTTGTGCTTGTGTTACATTTTTATTTTTTTCCATGTGGTAGCTATACAACTCTACTCTGTGTCCTGAATATGAAGTAAAATATGCATTACCAATATGCACAGTGCAATGCATCATTACTAAACTCAGACCTAACATTTGTTTCCATTTTAATGCATAGTAATTGCATTAATGTGACAATGATTTAAAAAGCTGTCCAAAGACATTTATAAGTGTTCGCTTAAGTCTGGGTCACAAACGAACATAAACAGCCAGACGACTTAATAAAAGGTCATGGAACAAAATGAAAACCTTCTGCGTCTTCCTTTAAAATTATGAATACCTCACATTTTTCATTTCACTTGTATATTAATTAAGGATAATGTGCGAAAAAAATCTCAAAATAAGATAATGATCTCAAGGCATAATGAGACTATGATATAACCAATGCATTACAATTAAGCCTATTTTAAAATGTTTTGAATAAATTCTTAAAATAAGAATATTTGACAATAAAACTAAATAATAATAATTAAAAAAATGTAATCGGTATATGCTAAATATTTAAATATCTGTTGTATTAGAATCCCACAATGAATAATATTAGACAAATCTATAATGTTTAGGATTTTCAATTTTCACTAGAATAGCATTTCTGCAGTAAAGCATTGAGCTAAAGATTATTGTGATTTTTTTTTTTCGTTCATCCACTGGTAAGTCCCAAAGGCTAATGTGTAGGCTGGGTCGAATAAATAATATTGCAATGTAAAAAACACAAACAAAGAAACAAAAGGCTAAGAATGCAGTGCAAGAAAATAAAATGTCTAATTTAAAGATAAAAATATACAGCCATGCCTACAAGAGTGGCTAGAAGAAGGTCAAAAGGACTAGTACATGACTAAAGAAAGAAAATAGAACACAATAGTGATCACAAAGACTGCCATAACATCGACAATGAGGCTTTTTTTTCTTCAATTGTAACTAAACTTTAATTTAACACAACATGCATCCATGAAGGAAAAGCTAGAGCTAAAACCAGCTTGGGATCCAAGCACGATTAAAAACGAGTGACAGCATGAACAGAGACAGTGTGCACTGATACGCAGTGAGTTCAAGGCAGGAGCTGTGAGTTTGCCTTTAAACAACCGTTCACACCATCAAAGCAGAGTAGTGTGCAGGAACATGCTGGAGCATGAAAAACACTCTTCCACTGATTCGCTCTCAGCGTTTCTCTCCCACGGACCGATCTCTCACCGCTATTTTCAGAGAGCTGGTTTGGCATACGAAGCTTGTGCTTAGGGATGGTTGGACAATGTGTGTGTTTGTGACCCGATGCTTTGCCAAGACCCCGAGCTCCAGTGAGCATGGAGCAAAGAGGTGCCAGGCATTTAAACTATACTAGTGCAGACTGTGTCGATAAACCTGCATACCTTACAAACATACCAGATTCGAGTTATGAGCAAGTCAAAATGTTAAGAATGGCTTTATGAGGGTGGTTAGAGGGGGTCAGTGACCATAAATTAGCCGTTTGCATGAGTGCGTGACAAACTAATGAATATTTAATCACTTATACACTATGAACTATCACCAATAAATGTGCATCTACAGTGCAGTGGATCTAGTAGCACCACTAATGGCAGGAACAACACAATGGAGTCCATCAGTACGCCATTAAATCCACCATCTCTTTATGACAGCACTCAAAGCCATACCGTAAATGCGGATAGTCGCATTATTTATACACAAATGCATATGCAAATGAGAGCAGGCTGCTGTTGTATTGCTAACGAGCGCTATAATCGCATCTCACATGCAAATTTCTAGCGCATACACAGCCAAATGTGTAGCATAGCCTGCAATATAATCATACAATTAAATCTAAGAACTTAAAAACAGGTAACGGTAAGATTTAGATTTAAACTATAAATAGTGATACCTCATGACAGTTTCATGCTACACATTGTGTATCACATCATTTAGATTTGCTAAAAAAAAGGGGCTAAAAAGACTGTATAGCCACATGCACAAGCCTATGATGATTCTATACTCATGCTATTTATTATTTAAAATACTAATATCAAGTATTAAAGTATTATAAAATATTTTAATTAAGGCTGAATAGCCCTAATTGCTAACTAGTTGGATAGTTACTTAGCTAGTGTGATGGAGCTCTAGCTAGCTATAAATTCACTAGCTAGGCCACTAGATAGATAGATAGATAGATAGATAGATAGATAGATAGATAGATAGATAGATAGATAGATAGATAGATAGATAGATAGATAGATAGATAGATAGATAGATAGATAGATAGATAGATAGATAGATAGATAGATAGATAGATAGATAGATAAAGTTTGTTAGAGATAGCTAGGTTGATAGCAAGTTTATTGTAACACTTGTGATTTACAATAGAGCAGGTACTCACATAAATCGCTCCAGGATAGACAGATAAACAGCTAATTAGCTAGGTTGCTAGCTAATTTAAGACACAGCTAGTTAGACTGGTAGCTAATTATCTAATGTTGTGTGTGAGAATGACAAATAGATTAGCAAGTAAAAAGGTTTAGTTAGATATTAAAAAACAAAGTCCTTAATAATATTAACCAAGTGAAGTAACCAACACAACACAAAGCTAGAAAAAGAAGACTATGATTTGCAATACAGCATGCATACCCATAATGAATCATTCTAGGCATTGTTGCTTGAATAACAGGCATCAATTTCAGTCTCTGTAAGGTCTGAGCTACTCACATGCACCTTATGGCAATATTTTATTTCCAAATATCACTGTCAGATTCGCTTTGCCACAATATATTCATGACTGCATACAATTTATTGGCCTATGTAGCAATGCCCCCATAGTGAACCCGTGGAAAGCGTGCCCTACATCATCACACTTCTCAGTCTCACGGGCAGATATAGTCATGCCATATTAAAAAAAGAAAAACCTCTAAATCACCTCCCTTGGCTCTGAATGCTCATGAATATCATAGCTGCTCCTGACCTCCTCTCGACACAGACCACTACAGCGGCCCAGCTTTCCGCCTGTGGATCAACCCCAGTTCAGTAATGCACCACACATGACCCAACCTTTATCTCTCAGAAGACAAGAGGCTGAACTGTGTAATATTCAGAAACATATTCAGAGTCATGTCTAGGTGCAGTGAAATCTCCACACAGTCCATTAGGAACTTCTGAAGATGTCCTCGAGGAAAGGGGGAGCGGGAGGGGGGGGGGGGGGTCCATACTAATCATTAACCTCCCAAGCTAAAGCCCACATGCTGCTCCTCATCCTTAGCTAAGGGACTTGGGCAAGCTCTAGCTGTTCTCTGCACTGTAAGGAGGTCAAATGGCATGGAAGACAGGTTAAGGACACTACAGGCCCACATACCTATTTTAATAAGTTGTGACTACATCATTATTCTATCATGGGCTAAATATATGCATGCATATACATGATTGTGTATAAATGAGGCAGATAAGCCACATAGTTTGTATATTATACAGCCCGTTCCATAAGTATTTGGACAGGGAGAATTTTTAAAGTGTTGCCTCTGTACACCACCACAATGGATTTTAAATGAAGAATACATATTTGAAATTTAAGGAGAATAACGAATATATAACTAAATGTCTTGTTAAACACCTCCAATTAAAGCTGTAATGCAACACTCCAGTCACATATTGATTGCTTAATTTCAAATCCACTGTGGTAGTGTGTCACCTGACGGTGCGTCTTAATATTAAAAGAAGCTTCTTTCCATTCATCTTCTTCTATAATTAATGTAAATGCTGCCTTTTAATTTATTTATTCATTAGAAAAAAAAAGCGAGATGTTTTGAATTTTTTTATAAAGAACACAGTATGAGCTCTGTAATTATTCTAAATGATGCAGAGATTTTTTTTCCAATGTTAAATCACCACAATGTCATTTTTGCCAAGTATTGACTTGGGAGGAAAAGGGCATCTCAAAGCTGAAGTACAAGCAAAGCAAAAGCAGCAAAGTGACTCGTGTGAGCTGAAGCATGCAACAGCACTTCATTCAGTCCCGCAGCACTACGGAGATCATGCTGTGTGCGGGATTTCATCAATAAATCAAGCACAGCAGTGGTTTGTGGAGGAGTGGCGTTCCTAAAGGAGGACACAGATTATTAGCAGACTAAAAGACAGCTCAGGGTCAAGGAGGCGATAATACAAAAACATGACCAACACGACACAGGGTCTGAAGTTCTCGCTGGAAAACCGCAGCGCCTAATTGCCTTGCATCTTTTGTTTATAGTATTTTGTTGAGTAAAGTTAGTTCTCCAAAGAACAAAGACCTCTATTAAAAAAACTAACCTCAAACAGACAGACCAAGTTTGTCAAAGTCTGATTTGCAAGAAGGATGGTAAAGGATTAAAACCAATGTCAAAACATGCCACCCTGACATATGAGCAGAAACGACCAAGAGCATCAATTCATCTCTTTAAATGTGTTTAATTTAAAACTGTGCCAGCGTTTGGTTAAAGTGATGCTGAAATTTAAGCCATGTACACCAACAAAATCAAATCAGTCTATTTTCAACAGCAGAGCTTGTAGAGTTCAGCGGATTGTTTTTAATAGCAAAGCAGCATTGATAAACATGATATTTATTACAACATAAGCCACATTATGTATATTGTTTCACAGAACTATTGGATTCTCAAATCTGCTTTGTCTAAAGCGGCAGATTAATTTTCTATAACAGAAGCTTTTACTACTATTACTACTAACAACAACAACAATAATAATGATGATAATAATAATAATAATAATTTTTACTACTACTACTACTACTACTACTACTTCTACTACTACTAATAATAATAATAATAGCTTACTACAACTAGTACTAATAATAATAACTTTTACTACTATTACTTCACGTTTTAGATAGATAGAGTTTGAAGTTATAATCATCTACAGTGCATAATATCATCCAAAGATTCAATCCGAAACAATCTCTGTGCGTAAGGGTCAAGGCCGGAAAACCATACTGGATGCTCGTGATCTTCGGGCCCTTAGACGGCACTGCATCACATATAGGAATGCTACTGTAATGGAAATTACAACATGGGCTCAGGAATACTTCCAGAAAACATTGTCGGTGAACACAATCCACCGTGCCATTCACCATTGCCAGCTTAAACTCTATAGGTCAAAAAGAAGCCATATCTAAACAAGATCCAGAAGCGCAGGCGTTTTCTCTGGGCCAAGGCTCATTTAAAATGGACTGCGGCAAAGTGGAAAACTGATCTGTGGTTAGACGAATAAAAATTTGAAGTTCTTTTTGAAAAACTGGGATGCCTTATCCTAAAGAGGATAAGGACAACCCAAGATGTTATCAGCGCTAAGTTCAGAAGCCTGCATCTCTGATGGTATGGGGTTGCATGAGTGTGTGTGCCATGGGCAGCTTACACATTTGGAAAGGCACCATCAATGCTGAAAGGTATATCCAAGTTCTAGAACAACATATGCTCCCATCCAGACATCATCTCTTTCAGGGAAGACCTTGCATTTTCCAACATGACAATGCCAGACCACATACTGCATCAATTACAACATTATGGCTGTGTAGAAGAAGGATCCGGGTACTGAAATGGCCAGCCTGCAGTCCAGTTCTTTCACCCATAGAAAACATTTAGCGCATCATAAAGAGGAAGATGCGACAAAGAAGACCTAAGACAGTTGAGCAACTAGAAGCCTGTATTAGACAAGAATGGGACAACATTCCTATTCCTAAACTTGAACAACTTGTCTCCTCGTCCCCAGACATTTGTAGCCTGTTATAAAAAGAAGAGGGGATGACACAAAGGGGTAAACATGGCCTTGTCCCAACTTTTTTGAGATGTGTTGATCCCATGAAATTTTAAAATCAACTTATTTTTCCCTTGAAATGATAAATTTTCTCAGTTTAAACATTTGATATGTCATCTATGTTGTATTCTGAATAAAATATTGAAATTTGAAACTTCCACATCATTGCATTCCTTTTTTATTCACAATTTGTAGTGTCCCAACCTTTTTGGAATCGGGTTTGTACTAATATAATAATAACTTTTACTACTACTACTAGAACTACTACTACTACTACTACTACTTATAAAAATAATAATATTAATAATAGCTTACTACAAAAAAATTTTTACTACTACTTCTAATGATAAAAATAACTTTTACCACTACTACTGTAATAATCACATAATTTGTATTGTCTAACTAAAATCTAATGAAAATCAAGATAAAGTGAGGGACCGACTGTTTACAGCTATTATAAAAGAAACATGTTTTGTTAATGTTCCATAACAGTATGTGCAATTAAAAAAAAAGTCCATATAGTAAAATTCTTAAGAACCTGAAGTTTAGACTGGAAGCAGCAACTGCATTTTGAGTCTATGAGACTATCTATATCACACCACCCTGACACTTATTATTTTTCCAATAACAGCACTCCCTGATATGATTTTTCACAAATAGCTAATAGAGTCGCGTAGGAGTGTTTTTTTGTGAAGAAACTCCCAGCATAGGAGAACACAATTATAAAGTAGCTCATGCATTTAAGTCTGGATGTTGGAGATGAGTCAGTCATACAGGCATTCCACTTTAAAAGAAAGTCTGAGTAAAATTTAAAAACCCCTTATTCAAGTAATGGCCTAAACTTTTTGAGTAAAAATATCTGACATAAGACTGTCTCCAATCATCTCCCTCAGATGAGGAGACACTCAAAACGTCATCCCATTTATTATTTCTTGTTGTTTACTACCCCGCCATCATTGTTAGATGGACAGTCGGTATTTCTCAGAAGCGCTTCTAATGAAGCAAAAAACAGACTTAAATCTTTGGAAATGTGTTTCCTGAAGTAGAAGACGACACTGTTGCAAGAACTAACAACCTTGGAAGTGAAAAATGTCTGGAAATGATTCAACTTGGGCAATCGATTTTAGGAAGGGAAGGCAGAACATTTTGTCAATTTTTTTTTTTAGCTCAACAAATAAATTCAGGTGTGATGGGACAGAATTTAGTACTGCCAGATGTCTTTTTCCTGATATACACAATTCAGGTGGTGTTGTTTTTTTTTATTTAAGATTCCTGAGCTGCTACAATCTGGATTAATTACTTGCATCTTGGATTAATCTGCCAATAATAGAAGACACATCTGCTGAAACAGACATAAAGCAGCAGCCGTAGGCTATTCTTCAGCTTTGCTGCTTCCACAGAGAGAGAGGGTATGAGAGCGGTGTTTCCCAACCATAAGGCTGGCAAAGCAGTGTGGCAGGACCCTCATCACGAAGTGATTGAAGTGGAAGGTTGGAGCAGCCAAGGGAGATGGGAACATACCGTCCGTTTCAGCCCACGCCTCATCACCCATGAGCTAAACACAGGAAATGGAGAGCCAGCAAGCCTAAAGGAAGCCTGGCCCATGAAGCCTTGCTGGGATTTTGGCCAGTTCGAAAGGTAGCATTCCTTACGGCTGACACCCTGTTTCTACGGCAACACAGGGGAGTGTCACCAGCGCCCACACACGCCATGGTATCTCAGTCGCTTCTGCCAAAAAGTTGCTCGCTCCTCCTACGTGCAAAAGAATATTCCTGTGGCTTGCTCTGTAACTACCCCTGTATCCTTATTTGGCTCGCTTTTCTTTTTTGAAGAGCACAAAATGTTTTTTTTGGAATTCCAAACATAATAATACTACCATAGTGAACTAAATGCTAAAGGACTAAACACCAATATAATCAAGACCTGGGGGGTTTTAGTGAGATCCCACTTTAATTGTGGTTTCAACTAAAACAGGCATGTTTCATCTACAGTATTGTCCTAAAGCTGCTTTACTAGGGATAAAACACATGCTTTTTCGGAGCATAGGCCCAGAGCGGCTGTCAGAGTACTGAGTAAGAGTCGCACGTGGCAATTTAAGCATGGCAAACGTTTACGAGTTTCCCGGAAAATGAGCAGGACGCCGTATGGACTCACATATTCAATTTCCCTCACCTAGATGTGCTTGTACAATCCTTTTCTATCTGGTAGCATCAGTGCCAGTCACTTCCTGCAGCTCCCAGGGGCCAAACACAATCTATTTGTTTAGCTGGCTCCATCTGGGCAACACAAACAGCCTTGCTGATGCAACAAAAGTAGCATGACAGCCATGAGGCTTAGGAATAAGTATGGCCATTTCTCAAATGTCACGGAGGGCAGCTGCACAGGTCTACGTGGAGACTCGCAGAGTGCTAAACACAAAATTTAACACCGTATTGAGGCAGGAAGCTTGAGAGAAAGCAGATTTGTTTAGTCCACAATCCTTCCGAGTGTACAAACGGACTCCTCAGAATTTCGGGTCCCGAGATGATGTCATCGATGATTCAGCGATGATCATTTGAATTGGAGATGAAAGTATCAGTGCTGTGGAGTGTCAGCAGGTCTGCAAAAAGCTTCTCTTCTGTTCATGTGAGGATTCAAAGCTAAACAGCAGGGAACACTGACAGGTTCTAAGGGTCAAGGCTAATTTAGCTTATTAGAGAGTCCTACCTCAGGAAAAAGTATACTTCCTACACACACTTCCTGATTCCTAATAATGCCAGTAAGGGGAAATACTAATGAAGTGTAAACGTTTGCATACCCTTAGTTGTTGTTTTTCTCTTTTTTTATTATTTTTTATCATAAACAACAAAATGTATCTAAATAATTAAACAGTTTTCATTTCGCTTCCTCAATATAACATGAAAAATTCTCTATTCTCTAACTTAAAATATTTATACTTTAGATCATTTTTTCCTGTTCTTATTGATATCACTTTTTACCCCTTTGCTTCTTTCTGTACATTGATCTTGTCCTGTTTGGTTAATTCATTCACCTGTCACCCATTCAAGATTTTCTCCTCCCATTCAAGACTTTTTGGAAAAGGAGAGGTGAAGCCGGACAGAAATACCTGTGAGTCTTGGAGAGCTCTTTGTGTGTGTGTGTGTGTGTGTGTGTGTGTGTGTGTGTGTGTTTGAAGAAATAGGTGGGCAGGATCACACTGGCAAAGATCCCGGGCCTGTGCTCATGAAAGCGTGTGATTGGAGGAGATGGCGTCTACAGGTTTTGGTTTATAGAAATGTTTGCGAATTTGCCGTGCACACCAGCAAAGCATCGTTTACGTTCTTCCATTATTATATTTAGATTTTGCTTTATTTTTTATTTAGTTTTGCCCTTTAATGTTTTTGCTTAACTATACATCAGAATACACTATTGAACAAAAGTTTGTGGACATGCAAAGATTGGATTCATATGTGCTTTTTGAACATACCATTCCACACTTAGTCCTCATTTGCTGTTATAACAACACATTAATACATCGGAGTTAGACTTTTTTATGCCTACGGAGGAAGAGAAATTGATTTGGTCTCAAACATACTTAAAAAATCCATTTTCAAGAAAAGCTAGACATCATGAAAAGAGTTCGGCCAACCCCAAAGCTAGCTAGCTTGTCACTTCCAGACCAGTGAATACGAGCAGTACCACTGGATTACAGCCTCTGAGGAGCGGTTCAAATTATGAGTATGCATCTCTGGTAAATAGGTTGTATTTTATTGAAATCTTTATGTTTTTGTCATGTTATTAGACAAATATTGATTCTGAATTGCTATAGATAATGTTGCGGTTGTAGTGTAGAGGTTTGGAGTCTTAACTGGGTTTCTTGTTTTAGTAAAATGGAATTTACCCTCTATATGAAAAAAGCCTCTCTCTCTGTAATGGCACACGTTATATTGCGTTTTTGTATAGTATTGATGGTTTCTATAACTGTGACTTTATAGTGGAGGTATTAAGAGGTGGATTAAGTCGGGTAAGTCCTCACTGAAGGCCCAGGCACAAAATGCACGGCCCGCCACTGTGGAGAGTTATCATCATTCAGACACAAGGGTGTTAGTAAAGTCAAGTACTGATGTACAGTAGGTGATGTGAGGAGGCCTGGGGTGCAGTCAGTATTCTTTTTCACCCTAAACGTGTTAAGTAGGGTCGAGGTCAGAGCTCTATTGAAGGCTACTCGAGATCTTCAACTTCAACCAACCTAAACCATATATCTTCATTGAGATTGCTTCGTGCACAGGGGCATTGTCATGCTGGTTTGGATCTCCTCGCTTTAATGAAAAGAAATGCTACCTAGAAATGTCCCCATATTTTTGTTGATATTCTGTGTAAAAAGAAATAAAAATCAGGTGCCAGGTGTTACATTTTTAATATATTCAACTCTTTTAATGTATGTATGTTCTCTGTTCACTGTTGTACTGTGGGACAGAGAACTAAAGAAAAATATTTTACTATATTAAAACACATGAATGTAATATGTATGTGAGAAAATAAACAACCTTGATCGAGAACCACAGAAGATATTCACAATTTTTTAAAGACAAAAAAACAAAACAATTCGCAATGATCATTCTGTGCAGAATTGTTTGTTTCGGAATCCCTCAGTTGTCTTACACGTGAAAAGAATTCATATCAAAATCAAAAAGCCGCTGCAGGATAGCAGTGAAATATGCCTAAGAACAGTCATTAACCATGCAGAAGGGGGTGTGGCTAAAACCATATCATGTGTCGTGTTACAGCAAAAAAACTGTGGATGTGCTATACGTTTATTATTTAGAAAGTGACTAATAATTTGTGACCAATATTTTATATATAGATCGATTTCTCCTCGCTGAACTGTTTCTCGAGGGCGTTCGCTCAATACCACCGCTGCTACGCGAATATGACGTATCACAACACTTCAGAGAGCGAGGCATGCCCTGAGAGTCACATAGAATACAGATTAACATGACAGAGGTAGAGCTGCACCTTCCTGAAGACAGAACAGGAAAATAAGCCATTCATTAAAAGTCAGGAAACACTTAAGTAAATTGATGAACCAAAGAAATAAAAGCGAACCATCAGTAACATACTGAATTGCATAGAATCCAATTTTTTCCATTGCATTGAATAGCATTGTGTTGAATTAAATCAAAATCGGATCGCACTGCACCGTAATAGAATTGAATCACATCACATCGCTAGCTGCTTCCTATGTATCTTTAACGTATCGTATTGTTGGCTCTGCTTCGAGATGCGAATCACACACACGCACTCACACACATACTGGAAGATGCTAATAAGTTATTTGTAACTTCAGCGTGTAGTAATAATAAAGAAAGTAATTACGCAAGGAAGAAGTGCTGGCTTTGTGAGTCATATCAAATGTCAATTAGAAATTTACAAAAACCTGATGACTTAGGATTTCTTTTCGGCTTCTCCCGTTAGGGGTCGCCACAGCGGATCCTCCGCACGTTTGATTTGGCACATGTTTTACGCTGGATGCCCTTCCTAACGCAACCCTCCCCAATTTATCCGGGCTTGGGACCGGCACTAAGAGTGGCTGGGGATGGTTCCCTGACCGGGAATCGAACCCGGGTCGCAGCGGTGGGAGCGCTGCATCTTAACCACTAGACCACCAGGGGACCTAAAAACCTGATGACTTAAATGTGTCCAATCAAAATCTGGCACCATAATGATTATGTGTAAGGCAACTTATTGCCTTAACATAGAATTTTCACCATACACTATCCAAATCAGGTTCTCTCACACACTCATCCGCACAAGCTATTTGTTACGATGTATCGCACCTGTGCCAAGCCTGTTCCTTTATCATAATTATAATGATTCAGCCAAACTGGCCATTCTGTTTCACCCAAAAAAGAATATCCTCTCCTTTTTTTTTATTTTTTTTTTAAATAGCAGACAAGACACAAAGCCCTTCTTGACATCTAGTGTTCATAGTCATAGTTTAAAACGTTTCTACTAAACCATTATCCTTCCTCGCTAAGCTGAGATCTTCACAAAGAATATTGCTTTGTTGGGGGATTCGCCACACACCATAACTCAGAGCTGTAATAAAAGCGAAAGTATCTGTCAACAGATTTTCGCTTACAGGCCGTGCTCAAGCCTCCATGTGGATCTGAAAAAGAAACTTTTTTCCCCCCTCAGTAAAGTGCCCAAGAACTTACACTTTTAATAAAACACTCAGGAGTGGTGGGGGGTGGAGGGGGTAGGAGGATGGAGGATTCTGAAATGCTTCGTTATGTTATATATTTTCTTCAGTTCGTTTTCTCAGTGAACTTCTTCATATTTGCATCTAATAATGTTTTTTTATGTACCAAACCCTGCTCATTAACACATATTCCCGCTAATTAGTAGCCCTGTTTGCACGGATCACCTTACAATGCAGTTCAAACTGTCGAGCCGATATAGATACAAACGTACAAATCGTTAGTTCGTTTCTAATGTGCTGGAGAACAAGTAACAAAAATGTTTTCAGTGTCCAATTACCTAAAAAGCCTGGCACAGTTTAATAACAATCCATCTATACAATGTAATACAACCTTGAAATGAAGGATTGTCTATGACTGGTCCTAATGAAGCGTTGCTCAATACGACAATCAGACCGAAACACTGATGACAACTGACAAACCAGATTAACACTCCAGTCCTGTTAATTAGTCCAAACGAAAAGGCAATTAGGAGAATGGGAAGGAAGGCTGATACACAGAAGTCTCATCTGTCTCGCTGTAAAACAACACACAAGTGCCACTGTGCTTTATCTTAAACAAATCACACGCTGCCATGCTTTAAGGTTAAGCTTTGGTATATAGGTATAATACAGTTCCTAATTAGTGGATGAAATCTATTTCACATTTATATCAACAGTAACAAACCTCGCCTGGGGCCAAAGTTATCCCGTGGTAACATTTTATTTAGCCTGCCATATAAAAGAAGTGGAAAAAAGGAAAACAAAATGCTATCGACACAGAACTTAATTTTTTATTTAACACGTTAACATAATATATTTCATTTTATAAAAAAAAATAGTACGACATGGACACTCAGTGGTTAAGGCTTTGGGTTATTGATCAGAAGGTCAGGGGGTTTAAGCCCTGATATCGCCAATCTGCCACTCTTGGGCCCTGAGTAAGGCCCTTAACCCTCTGTGCTCAAGGGGCGCTGTATCATGGCTGACCCTGTGCTCTGACCCAAGCTTCCTAACATCACTGGGATATGTGAAGAAAGATTTGTGATTTACATGTGACAAATTTAAAGCATTGTTCTTCCTTCTTTTCTCTTTTCTTTCTTTAAATGGATAAAACGCATTGAATTGAATTCAACTAATTAATTCTGGAATTTGCATTAGTATATTTTTTACAAAGGAGGAAAATTTGTCTATTTTTGCTGAACACCAGTACAGAAATCCACACCCAATCTGTATCAGTCTTCCACTCATACTCCTCCGTTACAGGAAGTGCAGGGAGACTTGGCGCAGTGGACTTTCCCACGTTCCACGAGTAAGGAGGCTGCATATCGGCTGTGTTGGTCTATATTGGCAGGTACTGCCTCATACAGAAGACCAGCAGGGCCAGGAAGAGGTTTAAGTGAGCAGGTGGAAGAGTCCTGTGGTGTTTTGGGCCTCAAGTGGTCTTTATTGCTAGTAATATATTGGCAAAGAGCCCTGGGCAAATGGCATCACAGTGTGTAATATTATGCATAAAACTGCATTTGGATGGTTCGGAAAAGAAAAAGAAAGAAGGGTTGATGGATATAGCCGGGTACATGGGATGCAAATATTCAATGTAAACATCACACTATTACAAAACTGAATGCAAATAGGAAGATATGAATGGAATAAATATGTCCACCTTTGCTGATTGCAATTAATACAGTTTATTTCATCAAATTTCGAGCATTTCAAAAACATATTTGCATCACTAAAACTTTGGAATATTTCTGCATTTCTACATGGCTGAATGGAAAGCAAAACTAAAAGAACAATAAACAATTTGTTCCAGTACAGAAATGACACCACAGGGGCATAAGTAGGTGGACCCCATACCATCACACCCATATATGGTTCTTTTTCAAATTGTTCTAACAAAGTTTGAAGTCCACACATTTTTAGAATGCCAAATGTATGTAGTGCAATTTGGCTTCAATGAAACTAAGAGACTCAAACTGTTCCAGCATGACATATTTCTATTCCACATTGTGAGCTACATGAAGATATGGTGTGTGAATGTGGAAATAAAATAACTTGAGTGTCCTACACAGAGCCTTGACCTCAACCCCACTGAACACCTTTGGATCGAAACCCCAGACCTCATCCACATCTTACTAATGTGCCCCAAAATACACAGATCAGGCATAACATTGTGAAATTATAACATAATTAAAGGAAATGGCAGCCAGATTCCTACTGCCAGTGAATATGTACAGTCATATCTGTATACAGAAAAGGTGAACAAGTCCGAAAGGGAAAAACAAACTCAGGGTCGAAATACAGGCAAAAGTCGAAACCAGAACAAACGAAGCCAAGCACAAACTCTGCCAACAACACACCAAGCATCACTACAACAACCCTCATCGGTTGCTTCTCTTCCTAGACGACTGGGTCAGAGTATCTCTGGCCTGCAGTGGTCAGTATCCATCAAAAGTGATTCAAGCAAAGAACAGTGGTGAACCAGTGACAGGGTCATGGGCAGCCAAGGATCACTGATCCACATCGGGAGCGAAGGCTGGCCCATGTGGTCTGATCCAACACACCAGCTCCTGTAGCTTAAATTGCTGAAGTTAATGCTGTTAATGCTCGACGGGTCAAGACTGTTTTGGCAGCAAAAGGGGGACCAACACTATATTAGACAGATTTTCATAAAAGTTATGCCTGGTCGGTTTATAGTGGAAAACTTTTCTAAAAAAATGAAGGTGATAACAGCATGGAGGTGACTAAATCTGGAATTGGATGCTTTAAAAAAACTTCAACAAACTTTTATCTATTAAGAGTACACGGCCAAAGTCAAATATTAAAGAAACAGATATTAAATAAAGTTAGGTCATCAAATGATGTGGATAAATTGCATTAAACTAATCATTACAAACCTGATTATTCTAGGCTGAGAAAGGTCCAGGTTAAGTTCCAACTGTGAATCACTGAGCAATTTGATCCGTTCCAACCGCAGGACACCTTCGGCAATTTCTAACAATTAGTGCGCTGGCCAATTTGTCTTTGAGACAGCCAAACAAATGGTGCAACTACAGTACGATGTCATTACCAAGAAAATGCTGGCTAATGTGTTTACACCTACTGTGTAACACTACAAGAAGAAGAAGTAGAAAGAAAAAAAAAAAAACATGGTTATCAAGGCTTTACACAATTAGCCACTTGGGAATGAGGCTACATTCCCAGTGTAGAGGGTAACAAAGCAAATAATGTGTTAATGTTACTGTCCAAGTATCAGAATCCCTCAATAGAAAGAAAAGCTGTGGTAAGTGATAAGCTTATAATCTTTAGAAACCACTGGCTGCACGAATGGTGTCTTCCATCAGTACTTTTGTAGTTCAGTTAAATGACAGGCCTAAAATACGCTCAGCCTGAGGTGGTTTTCTGCTTTGTGATTTACCGGTTTATTTGCCGAAATGGAAAGCTTTATCTTCTCTTCATTAGTATTTTCTGTTCATTATTGCTTCATCTAAGGGACCTGGTCTTAGTTCGAGATCAGGCTATAGCCGCCGGCCTTAATTGGCCACGTCGCACATGGATCAGTCAGCTATTCTTATTAACGCTTCTTAATAACTTTTCTCACTTGTTCCTTTGTTTGCTGAATCAGTGAGTTCTGTTTCCTGGTCATTAGAAGAGCATAGCATAAAGATATTCTCTTTCAGTGGTCTCTGAGTAAAGCTAAAAAAAGCACCCAAACAAAAAAAAAGACAGCCACTATCTCTTTATCCTAGATGACTGTACTGCATTTACTGATGACTTAAAGGACACAGGGCTTTCCGCCGAACTGATACGCCGCCACGGGGCAGTGTGTGAAGATATAGTGGTTTAATTTGAGCTAAGAAACCCAGGTTTGCTCTAATAACACCACTGCACTTTACCAGTGCCTCATGGGGAGTGCTTCTGCTCCTGCTGACTCCAATGTGCAAAAAAAAAAAAAAAAAAAAAAGAAATCTGGGCTTGTCAAGGCACAAATAGGCCGCACAGCTGTGCGAGAAGCTGACACTAATGGCTGAGAGATTGACACGTCTCACCAATCTACCAGTCCTTCCTTATTTCCCTCGAGTGCATTCACAGAGAGGCCTGGGATCATCATGTGGCAATTTTTAGCCACTTCTACCTTAAACACTAGCTTTTCCTCTGAGTGCATCAAGAACAATATTAGTAGCATAGAGAAATGAAACAAAATCAATACACTGTTCAACAAAAGAAATTATGACCCTGGTGTTGAACGGACCGAGAGTCCCTTGTCCTCTAGAAGAAACCTCGTCTCGTAGTGAGGAAGCGAAAGATGAATTTGCGCTGCGGGTGTGTATGACTGTCTGTACCTGACCCGAATCCTTCCAGCCTTCTGCGATGGAAGACAGAACAATGATTTATCCATGCTACAGTCAGCAGAATGACCAGTAATTCACCTCTCACAGGGGACAAGATGATGTAGGAAGACATGGGAAATGTGCCTCTGTGTGAAAATTTCAAGTGGCAGAATTACAAAGGTGTCCATGACTGACGAAGCAGAACTCATTGAAGGACAGAAAATCTGTCTAAAAACTTTGTGGACTGTTCAGGTGCCAGTAGGGTACTTGGGTGAAAAAGACACTCCTCTTAAGGCCACACTTCTGCTTACCAACCAGGGTGGCTACTATCAAGTTAGACATCTCATCTAGTTTTAGACGACAACAAGAAGACAGTGCTGTGGAGCAACAGGTGGTATTGATGCCTAGGGGTGTATATCATTCACAATAATATTGCAATTGTTGTGCCAGTTGACGTCATCGAGCTTATCGCAAAACCCAAAAACACACATACTGAGTGCACGCATTCATTATGTCAGCGGTCCCGTTTAATGTCAGACAATATTTTCAGGGTCCGGCCTTTAAGGTGTTGCAGATACATAAATACAACAAAATAAAATTATGAATTTAGCGGTAAGGTATTATGTGTTAGCGGCCGGAGCAGCCCCTTTAAGAAGGTATCGGATGTTGGTAAGACATGTGACTGAGGCATCTTAACATGCAATAAGAGTGAGCCATAGACAGATGTGGCGGAGAGAATCCAAAATAAAACATCGTTCAGAATCAGATAATAAATAAAACGGAAATAATGTAAGTTATGTATTCTTTCTGTGCGGCCTGGTACCAATTGACCCACGGGCTGGTGCTGGTCCACGGCCCGGATTTTGGGGACCACTGCTTTATGTGATAAAGTCTGCCTGATTTAATCTATTAAAAAGCATTTAGAATGATCACAAAAATGTTATATAGTTAATCAATATCACACAAAGTGTTCTTTTTGGTTTCCAAAAATCAGTTAAGAAAATATATTATAAAATGTAAATTATATTTATATTATAATATTACAATATACTGTAACAGCCAAAATGTCTTAATCAGTGAATTGTAAAAATAAATGTAAGAATTTGAACAGAAAGATTATGTATACTTTTAGAAGAAAAAAGGCAGGTAAAACGTAAAAATATAAATTTAAATGTATTAAAAATGCTGTAAATGCTGTAAACTGATCCCCATTGTAGTCCTTAAGATTCCAAAACCATTAAACACTTGGCAAAATATAAAATAATTTAATTATCAGGTATAATATATATATTATAATATATTTTTTGTCAATATCACACACCTCAATTGATACCTTTAAGTTCAGGGGTCCAGCTCTGGTCCTGTGCTTCAGCTACTGGTTCTGAATAACAATCTACAGCATTTTACACTTCATATCCATTTCTGGGAATTGATTGTACCATATGAGTGTAATTCAGAAGGACGGGGGGGAAAAACAACTAGTAAGTGTAACACAAAACACACTTTGTTGAGAGAGATCTTTTTTTTTTTTTTTTTTTGCTCGACAGGAATTCTTGTCTTTGCTACCTTCTGGTTCTTCCTTTAGTTATGCTTCCACAGCTAGTTTAGGAACTGCAGTGTCTAACTTATATACAACAATAAGGATACCTAATAATCCATATTTCCCTCTCCTGGTCACCCCTCTTCTTTCTATTTTGGTCGAGTTAAATATGCTCCTGCGGTACCAGCGACCATTGTTCCTGTCCCTTTCCTCTCGTCAGATCTGGCTGGTTTGTCCAAGTTAGCTTCTACTCAAGCATAGCTTGAACCCCACAGTTGTGCCGAGTATTGCTGCTGACCACATGCATCCCTTTAACGCCACAACGCAACCCTAACTTCGGTTCCAGTGGCTTCCAGAAGCATCAACGCACAGCTAAAAAATCAGCAACAATTATGTGACGCTATCAATTCAACATGGTTAATAACCTCGATAGGTCGTTATTATAAAAATGAATAAAGAAATAACCGGCATAAATACGGAATTACATTATTGGAGCTTTTAAAGCAAACCCCTCGTTTCCCGGAAAACATACTTTTTCCATTTTTGAAGAAATTATTTTCTCACTTCGAGTGTCATCTCTGTCAATTAATGGCAGCACTTTATTTTGCACCTAATGCCTCACTAACTGCAAGACAAATCGCACCTACATCCTCGTAACAAGGATGGCATTGGAAATCAATAAGTGGCTTTCATGCTTAACTGCTCATCCTCTCCCCTCACATATACACACACACACACACACACACTCTCAAAAAACACGCTGAGACAACACTGAAGATGGAGTCGGGAGATGTGGGTTAGCTGCAGTTCCACTCACTGCCTTAATAAACCACATGCAAAACTCATCACTACCCCTCACATTTCAGCAACCATTTTGGTAGATCTTCTCAAGGTACAATACTACAGAAATGAACTTGGATATATCTTAAAGTAGTCCATATGGACAGATTTACTGTCCTCTAAAATAACTCAACATACAGCCATTATTGTCTTAAAAGTGGCAACAAAAGTGAGCACCCATGGTGCATCTCCACACCTTCCGCTTGAGGATGTCCAACAGGTGATAAATAGGGCTCAGGTCTGGAGACATTCTTGGCCACTTAATCACCTTCAGCTTCCTCAGCAAGGCAGTTGTCATCTTGGCGGTGTGTTTGTGGTCGTTATTAATGTTTATTAAACTACCGTTCAGCTCTGTTTCTAAAAGGGTCATTTTCTGCCTCAGAATGTAAATGTTGGAATCCATGTTTCCTTCAATGAACCACAGCTCCCCAGTTCCAGCAGCACTCATGCAGCCCCAGACCATGATACTACCACCACCATGCTTGACTGTAGGTGAGACACGATTTTTTTGGTTCTCCTCAACAGGGCGTTACCACACATGCACACCATCTGGGATGTTCTACAGCAAACTGCTTGTGGGCTTTCTTGTGAGCCAGCTTCAGAAGAGGCTTTCCTTCTGGGACGATGGCCTACAAACCGACTTGGCAACTGTACTGTAACTCAGTTTCAGGTTGTTTCCGTTCTTCTAATAGCCTCTGCATCTTTGTGAAGAACAACAATTTTACTTCTCTAATCCTCAGAGAGTCTTTATCATGAGGTGCCATGTTGAACATCCAGTAGTCAGAATGAGAGAATTGTACTCAAAGCCTCAAATTTAAACTGCTTTAATACAAGACACACAAATTTGTATGGTCCTGTGAGCGGACAAAAATAAATTACATGATGAATAGGTCATGTGGCTTTGCATCATTACACAAAACAGCTGTTATAATTTAAGGTGTACTCACTTTTGTTGGCAGTTATTTTTAAAGTAATGGCTGTATGTTGAGTTATTTTAAGAGGATCTGTACTGCTATACAAGCTTTACATTTGCTACTCTTAAATGAACCCAAGTTTTATTTCTATAGTATTGTTCCTTTAAAAGACATTTTAAAATGGTTGCTGGAATGTGAGTGGTGTTCTCACTTTTGTGATATACTGAATATTCAGTAGGAACAACAATGCTGTAGATTTGAACAGTTACACAAGGATGCTGTGAGAACTCAGCAGTGTGCGAGTATGATGCTGCAAAGATACGCAATAAGAAGTGTGCCGTTCGATAAAAATAAAACAGAACTATTTATAAGTTGTGCTGTAGCATTATTATCTCGTCTACTGCAATACAACACTCACTAATAATTCAGTAATAAGGCGATTGTCTATCCCTCGTCTTATATATATATATATATATATATATATATATATGTCACCATTGCTTTTTATATAAGGTGCAGCATTTGGTATTAGATAGGGGAATACCTGACCAGCTCACATGAGTTTTTAACAACTTGTATTTATTTCAACAAAGCGAAATATAAATGAAAAAAATTTACTTCACTAAATTTTAATATGCAACATCTTACTATTTACATTTACACTACATTTCAGACAAAAACATGCCATTCCTATATACTTTAAAGTGAACGCACTGTGTTGCAACTTCAGAACCATAACCCTCTGCATTTTAAAGATGGCAGCTATGGAGATATCTTGCTTGCTTCCATTTTATAGTCCTTTCATGCCTTTGTCTCTAAAAAAAAAAAACAACAAAAAAAACTTACACACATTGAATTGTGTGAATTGTGACGTTCTCATAGATAAGAAAAGAATGAAAGAAAGGTGTTTAAACGTATACTTTATATTTGAAACTCTTCCCTTGCGTATCCCAGCGATGTTAGGAAGCTGGGATTAGAGTGCACGGTCAGACATGATACATCACCCCTAGAGGACAGAGGGTTAAGGGTCTTGCGCAGGGGCCCGATAGTGACAGCTTGCCGATACTGAGACTTGAACCCCGACCTTCCAAACAGTAACCAGGAGCCTATAGATCTTTTTTTTTTTTTTTGCATATAAAATAAGTTTTTTTTTTTGTGCTACAACTCAATTACAAACTAAAAATTAACACTTTTACTCAAGTATAGGACTGATGTACTTCCTCCACTTTTCAATAAAACAACAACAGTCCTAATACAGAGCCTTGTGGGATGCCATATTACACCAGCCCATGGTACACACTTGAATCGCTGTCTAATAAAAATTACACGAAATCTTGGTCAAATCAAGCTTAATTCAGTCATGGAACTTGTTTTATATAGAACACATTGTTTAGAAATAACAAATAAACTGCTCTATTGAAAAGTGAGCATGACCAGAAGCCATCCCTATAGAAACCAATCACCATTAAACTGTATTATTCATTCATATTAGACTGATCCACCATTTTTTGGGATAAAAGACTAATTCAGAGGCTGTTCTGCCTTGCACATTATATATATATATATATATATATATATATATATATATATATATATATATATATATATATATATATATATATATATATATATATATATATATCATGTTGATCTACACAGGTGAAGTCATTATTCTTCAAATGTGAAATGACAGAAAAACCAGGTCTGGGAAATACACAAACAAACAATCCCCATGCGGCATTATCAATCATCATTTAGGAAGCGTGCTTTTTTCCTCTTCTCTGACATCTTAACTCTGGGCGTCATCGCTTTTGCTAATTGGGCCTCTAAATGAGCAATCAATCGTCTCTATTGACCTCTTTCACAGCTCTCTGCTCTGACCCACCGCTGCTCCTGACCTTTGCAGTCAAAGGCGGCACATCTGCAAACAGGACGCGTCCGTGACCTTTCTCCATCGAGAGCAGAAGAGTGTGCAGCCTTTAAATCTCTTTTCCCCCTCCGTCTCACTGAGCACATCTCATCACAATCATGTATCATGAACACGACATCGATCTCCGCGGGTCAAAGCACAATCCAATCATTGAGCAGCATGGGGAAAGAGACACATTGCTCACAAGACAGAGTGAAAAGCAACACTGGGTTTTTCATAAAGCTGATCAGGCTTGGCCTCGTCTGGCCTCTTGTAGTGAAAAAAGAAATAAAAATCACACAGAGTGGAATAATGCAGAGGAAATTAGTGTATGGTAATTCGAAAAAGAGAACAGGACATCCGGCGAGACATCCGATGAAGCCAGGAGACATGTTTCAATATTAAACTTGCATATCTTAGGAATCACCTAACCTTTTGTTATGGTTAATATATATATATATATATATATATATATATATATATATATATATATATATATATATATATATATATATGATTTGGCACATGTTTTTACGTTGGATACCCTTCCTAACGCAACCCTTCCCATTTATCCAGGCTTGGGACCGGCTCTAAGGCTTGTGCAACCCTAATGGCTGGGGTTGGTTCCCTGACCGGAGATCGAACCCGGGCTGCAGCGGTGAGAGTGCCGCATCCTTACCACTAGACCACCAGGGGACCCCCTGAATCACTGAATTACCTACACTGAACTGAACCTGGCTAGAAATGTGTATAGAGTATATGATAATGTCTCTTTTCACACTCAGTGGTTCCTGGACAGTCTCCAGATCCACTACGGATAAATGGAGAAAAATGGATGAATGAATTATTTTCATTATTTAATTTTTTTTTTCCGTCACATGAGTTACATCAGAGCTTCTGTAAGTCAAGTTCTACAGAACACACATACAAACATATACACACATACAGTGCACGCCAAAAGTTTGGAAACACCTAGACTCTTTTTGGTTTTTGTGAAATATGCATGTTCCTTTTGTTTCTGTGCACCTAGGTAGAAGGCTAAAAACATTAACTGGAAAGAAGTATCCAAATTTGAAATTTTTGGCTCTAACAGAAGAATTTATTGAAGACATAGGACAGAACACAGGATGTTAGCAGATTGCCTCACCCCCACAGTCAAACATGGGGGTGGAAGCCTAATGGTTTGGGGTTGTTTTGGAGCAGAGAAAGTCCGGGTAAAAGAAATATACGGAATCAACATGGCTCTCATTCCAGACCTCGACACCATGCAATTCCGTCTGGACTGCAGCTACAGCAACTGGAGCCAACTTCACCATACACCATTACAATGAACCAAAGCATATGTCCAAGATCTTTAAGTGTTATATAAAGAGCAAACATTCAGCTGGAGTGTGATCTATCATGGAATGGCCTACCCAGTCACTGCATCTAAATCCTATTGAACTGCTCTGGAATGAACTGGATCACAAGGTGAGTGAGTGTATTTCAGCTGAATGTTTGGAGAAACAAACTGTCCGGATGCCAAGAGTGTGTAAAGCTGTTATTCATGTAAAATATGAATATAAAGTTTACCATCAGTACATTTATAGATTTGTTTGGTCAAAGTAAATCTTCATACCATTATATTACCTAGTTTGTAGCATATAAACTAAAGAAGCATGCATGTGATACATTCAAAAGTTTTATTTAGAGGTTAAAAGTAAAACTCTCAGAGCTTGTGTAATTTTTTACTTTACATAGGGTTGAACTCAAGCAGATTGAAAACTAACTATAATGTTACTTAAGCAAAATCTGTGTAAATGTGTCATTTCATGAACTTTAAAAACACAATTATTTATAAAAAAAAACAAACAAACAAAAAACAGGCATTTTAGGAAACTAGTTTGTATGGTGGCAAGTTATTTTCCTGCCAGCTAATATCTGAGAGATTGGGATTTCAGACATTGTTTTAGCCTTAGCTGCACTTTTCTCTGTGTTTATCAGTTTCTGTGAAAGAGGCAATAAATTATGGTTAGAAACTAAATTCAGTGTGACTGCCGGCAAACGGCTAATGCCCTTTTAATTTTATAGTTCAAGGAAAAGAAAAGAAAAGAAAAGGCAAAAAAAATTATGCTGTTTTCATGTGCAATTGCACCCTCACTTATATTTGTAGATCTTGTCGCATGCCAGAATATAAATAAGAGAAAGTGCACTAGGCCCAAATACGGTTGCAAAGGAGTGTAAAATGTCTGGTAAATTTCCAGAAACTTTCCAGGAACTTTCAATTGGAACTTCTAGGGAATTTGTAAAATATTCTTATTTAACTAATTAATGGGAATTTATGAGCACGATTTAGAGATTTGAGGAAATGTATATAAAGTGTATTATATACAAACATAAATAAAAAACATTTTGTTTGCTCATAAGCTGACATGCATGCAAACTAATACAGATTTAAAAAAATGACAAAATCTTACACACAGCTAAGGAAGATTTAAACATAAATGATATTGATGCAATTTACATGAATTACATTATTGTGTGTGCAGGAATAAAGAAATGATCTGAGTTATGTTATGGAGAAACGCACAGTGCATGTAGGGGGTAGGCGGCCTCAATAGTCCTGCTATAAGTGTGCTGGGTGCATGTGATTGGTGAATGTGCAGGGTAGAAATTCAAATGAAATTGCATTCAATCTGGTCGTTTTAAACAAAATTATCCTGGAAGATTTTTTCCAACTATATTTAAGATCCCTGATACAGGCTACCCTGAAATTTTGTTAATTCCCATTTTATTCCTACTAATTCCAACTTAGGGGGAACTCTTACCCCAAACCTACAAACATGTACACTCTTACAAAAGGTTTGCATTTAGTCTACCTAAACTTCTATAAATTAGATATAAAAAACATGAAACCTTGTGTAAGTCAAACAAGCATATATGAAAATTTAGAAATGAAGGAAAACAGTGTGAGTTAAATCCACACTTCGATATCATGTTCCTGAGAATTACATACATGCATCAACATTTGATAGATAAATTCAGTATATAAGGTTCCTATTATTCACGTGTAGTGTCTCTAAGCGTGTTAGTAATCAGTGGAGGTCCCTGGTAAAGAGCATGAAGAGTGCAGAAGGACCATCAAAAGTAATGCACTGACTCATCACTGCACACAATCATAGTATTAAGAGTATGTTTATAAGAATTTTTTTTTTTTTGCTAAATACTTTAACTCCAATTTTAAGCAGTATTTCTGAATCTTAGACACTCACCTCTTCCTGGGTCGGGTGCTATGTTTTTAAGAGAGCCAATCATTCGCCTGAACTATATTATAAACAATTTGTATGTTTTAAACTTTTCTAATCTTAGTATAATTTACTATTTTAAATTATGTTTATGAAAATCTTATTTATAAAAACTCTGCGCTTTTTGAAGTGAATTTATTTTAATAAAATGTCTAACATTTTGTTCAGGCGCTTTGTTAGAAGGCAATCCGGGGTCCTGATTTGACAGTGAGGAAAGATGGCGGCGCCCGGCAGAACGCAGGTGTTGGCGCTGTATCGCATGCTTTTGAAGGAAAGCAACAAATTTTCTTCGTACAACTACAGGTAATAGTGCATGCTTTATATTATAGTGTTTTGTAATAGTTGGTAAGGAAATTATGCTCTTCCAGGTTGCACTAGATCACTTGGTGAACGAAATGGATACGGTGAAGCTTTTAGCGCAATTAAATAGATAGTATTCAATACAATGAAGAGATTTAATCACTTATTGAAGACAATTCATCAGCTTTAGTATTCCAGAATTCATTTAAATTTCCAGGGGTTTTTGTCTTGTAATCAGGAACGCACGTTTATGTTGGGATGGTTGTGACGTTGCTTGTTGGGTCACGTGACAAGTGGTGCCCGTAGTACACAAACCATGTAAATGAGTTAAAGTGGAGATACACAGGGTAAAATATATCACATCAGTAAAACAGTAAAAACTACAAAAGTATATGTATTCAAATGTACTTAAGTATCCAAAGTACTATGATTTATTACGGCTGTAATGTTTCCATTATCATTTTTAATCACAAGACTCGTTGCTTCATCAACTCAGTTTATGTGAAAAGACTCTAATGTGACTCTTAACACACCGATCTATTAATAGAATGATAATAATAATTCAAATACTGATTAATATCTATTTAAATTATCATCAGCCCAAAACCTTCTTTTCAACTACTTCAGAAAAATTGTGCAAATAAGCTCACGGGTGTTGTGGCAAATTAGAGTCAGGAGTTTCTTCATCATTTATTCCTCTCAAAATGTTCTGCTTGATGTTGAACTGATGCTGAACTGTAGGTTGGTAATAAGTTATACACCATGCGCCAATCAAAATGAGTTTAAAACGGAGCGTGTGCTCGACCCTGATTGGTGGTTTGCTGTGTGTTTTGACCAGTTTTTATTCACACTAAATAAAATGAAACAACTGATTTCACAAAATGTAGTTGGGTAAAAAGAATTTGTAAGTTAGTGAAGTAAAAGTAAAAGTCTCCCCAAATAGAAAAACGTAATAATGTACAAACACATGAAAAGGCTACTTAAGCACAGTATTTATATTTACTTCGTTACTGTTCAAAACTGCATAGTTGTGGCTTACAAGTCATGACGGTTGCATAATACGAGGTGGATATTAAAAAGTTTCGAGAATAGTTTTGTAACACGCCAACAGGTGGCAGCACAAGGCCGCACCCACAGTCACAGGAAGCACCAACTTTCATAAGTCGGTGTGCCAAAAAATCGCTCTGTGTACATTGAGAGCTGTGCAACAGTTCTGACCACTGTCACAAAGCTCTCCTCACACGTGAGTTTCTCGCTGGAAACAACATGATCTCAATTCCGCACCCACCCACACCATTGCGGAGTTACAGCAGAGTATTGCTGTGCAAGGGGACAATTTTAAAGATAATAGTATATAAAAGTCGATAAATTAAGACCTTTCTTGTAAACACCTTACCACCATAAGCCACAATACAGCTGTCCAAACATAGGGCTGTTTTCCTGTGCCACATTTGGAGACTCAGAGTTGTAGAGTAGATGTTAATACACCCCAAGGCTGCATCCCTGACTTGGTGGTTTGTTTAGTGTCACTTGTGTTTTAATCAGATTTGCAATAGACGTTAATGGTGTCAAAGCTCATTTATAGTAAGGACACATCAATCTAATCTAACTGCTACTCGTTTAGAAAACTAACTATTGCTTTGGATATAGTTCACATCCTATCCTAAGTTCAACTGCTCACATTGTACCCTCTACCGTGCCAAAATGACAGTGGCTTAAGCGAGCTGCTTAGTTTGTTCAGTCCGTGTTGTGCTTGTGTATCAGGCAGAGAAGAACCTTAGTTACACGGGGAACCAACACTGACCTGTTTGGGCTTATAAACTCAGAGATTAAAGCGACAACAAATGATGTCTACGAAGAAGCCAACCAGGTTGTGCCGCATGCCTGCCGTAGAGTAGACGCCTCAGATGATGCCACCCCTGGAGCTGCCATAGCAGCATGTGCTGTGAGACCATGAACTGCAGCAGAAGGCGAGTCAGAAGTACAGAAGTATCTCTAAACTTGTGATGGAAAGGTCGGGTGATTTTAGCGACTCGATTCTTTGAATCTCGTTCATCAAATATTGACCGACTCTTTTTGCTTATTTTTTTAAAGTCATTTTGTTCTTTTAATCCTTTAATCACCTCTATAAGTGTATATGGGAGTCATCTGACAAAAGAACGACTCATGAGATGAACTGCTCAATTCTTTTTCCTTTGTAATGCACTGAATAGCATACATGGGAGTCACGTCATTAAAGAACAAATGACTCGGAGTAGAAGGGGCGAGAGGGAATATGCTCGTTTCTGTTTTCGGGAAAATAACTTACAGAGATTTTGCAAAAATGAACGAATCATTCTTTGAGTTCTTTTGAGTCACATTAAAGACTTGTTCAAAATGAACAACAGATCTATGCTCTCGACTTTCTGATTAAAAGCTAGCATAGACGTTAATAAATCATATCAGAAATAGATATCCCTTTTGAGTGTAGGAGTAACTGATTTGCACTCTACCTTTTAGAAGTCATTTTTGAAGACATACAGTACCAGTCAGATTTGTATTTGTCATACGTGGGAATGAATCTGATCAAGTTGGTTGTACCGTATAGGAATAAGATTGGTGGTAGCTTAGTGGTTAAGCCATTGGTCTTTGGACCAGAAGGTCATGAGTTCTAAGTTCCCTCTCCTGGGCTTCATGAGCACGGGCCTTAACTCCTACACTGCTCAGTCGTATGAATGCAACAAAAGTCACTCTGGATAATGGCGTAAATGTAAAACACCTGAAGTACGGTGCATGCCAAGTCCTGCAGAGCCCTAACCGTTGAATTAGCTCATTAATTTGTTATCTTGCTGGTAGGATCTGCGTAATATATTTATTTCCGCTCTGAAGTATTTAAAAACCCATTCTCGTGTTTTACACTAAGCCGACACTCCGGATGATTTCTGGAATTCAGAATCGAGGGAACCAGCAATTAACTACTCCACACACACAGCGTGAGCACGGGGAGAATTCAAACGAGTTGCTGCTTCCCGAGATTCTGACGGAGAAGACGATTAATCAGAGCTGCTGTGGGACGAGAGACGAACATGCTGAGGCAGAGATGGCTTGGTATAACCTGAGGATTATGAAATCGTCTGTCACGGCAGGTGACTGGGTTTTATTACTGTGTGCAGCGCTGCTCTGTGCACATAAAAACCCCCAGACTCTGCATCCAGCGTGTTTTCTTGCGGATGATATCTGCTGAAGCAGCATGTTGTGTTTGGCAAATAGCCTGTGTGGATGTTCAGAAGGAGGAATGTAGGAAGTGTTGGTCGTGTTTCGACCTGTGGGAATGGGATTTTTGTGTGTGTGTGTTGAGCAATGCACACATTGGGAAGCTGTGAATAAAACAAAGGGATCGAGTATATATTAAAGGGTTTTAATCCAGTTCACACGGCATGGGTCACTTTAGAAACGATCCGAGTTGAGAAAAGGTCCAAATTGGTTGAAAGCAAACTTTTAAAAACGGGTACGTTTGCGTTTTCTCATGGTGTGTTTTATTGGATTACAGATGATTGGATGAATACAGTACATTTCAATGGCAACAACATCAGCAGCTAAACATACTGAAGTAGGACTCGCATTGATTTTTCGATCTTATCGCAGGTTATTTACTAGCTAATAATCATCCCTGCATCGTTTTATACTGCAACGATCTCCACAGCATGCATCAATCCATGCATTTTGCCTCGGGACGCCACAGTTTAACGTCTGACATCTGATTCAGATTGTAGTCGCGTGACTTGTCTTTAACCTTTCTTACTGCCTGCATCCGATTTAATACACTGATGCTCACCTTACAAAGTCAAAAATGGACCAGCAGCCCTCAACCTCACAGCACTTATCTCACAGCTCCTACCCCACACACTCTCGAATCTGACACAATCATCTCTCAGGGTACAAGAAGACATGCTTCTGGACTATTTTCTGTTTTTGCCATCGTGGCCACTTAATCTCTAGCGGTCTTCAGACCACGTTTAGCTTTTTGAGATTGAGATTTCATTTAAAAAAAGAACAAATAAGCTCATAGCTCATTTTTTTCGTTAACATAGTTTGAGACGACGGTATTGTTAGACCGTCCTAATGAACCAGCATTAGTATGTATTTATTGTTGGAGACTTCAGAGCACTTTGTAAGTCACTCTGGACGTATTTAAATGTGCATTGGTTAGCGCAATGTTCAACTGATCAGAATGTTGTGAGTTAATCATCCCTGCACTGCCAAACTGCTCCTGGAGGGTCTTCTGAACAAAGCTCCGTATTGTTGTACAAATAGAGTGGTGGAGAAAGTAGACCATTCATCTACTTCTGTAAAAGTACAAATCCCCTGCTTCAGGATTAGATAAGATTAGATTAAACTTTTCCTTCATTGTGCAGAATAAAGTGGAGGGCAAATGAAATGCAGTCAGCCTCTAACCAGAAGTGCAAACAGCAATGTATGTCAATAAATAAATCTCATATATACTACAGTAATCCTCCGTTTTACCGCGGTTTGAATCTCGCGCCCCCGGTTGGTTTATCGTGGAATTGCGTTTGCCACATAACTAATGTTTGGCTGATGTTCCCGGCCTCTCGCGGAAACCCAGGATAGACCAAAAAACTTATAGGGGATTGTTTTTATGGAGTTTTGTTAATAATTAAATGTATTAAATATAAAGATATACTTTCATTATAATATAAATTAAAAGGTATGTTTTCTCACTATAAATGTGATCCAATGCGCTGTATATCTGCGAATTTACGCAAAATTCATCTCGCTATATTCTTGCAAATGTTTTCTGTGCGTGTTTAAAGCGCGTGGGAGGACGATTTTCGCTTTGAACAATAAATTTTTAAAAAAAGCATTTTTGGGGTGGCGTCCATTTAGCAAGTTTTTTCTTTTAGCGCCGGCGATGTTTGAAACGGAGTAATACTGTATATATGTACAAGTATACATTTGTATATACAATAAAGGTATTATGGTAGTGCAAATGTGCCATTTATTACAGATTACTAATAATACAGATAAGGTGCAAATGTAAATATGAGTAAAGTGTCGCTAACAGTGCCAAAAAGTCAACATGAAGTAGAGTGTTGTAATTTGTAAGTAAGTAAACAGTAAGAGGCATCACAAAAAAATTGTACAATTTATAAATCTACATTTTAGGCTGTAGAAAGTGCTGTTCTATGTCACAAATAATTTGTAACCAAATATATTTTCGAACGTATTGTTTGTTTTGTTTCCGTGGTGTTGGGGTTCTTTATTTTGCTCGTCCAAATATAATTCGCTGTATTACAACTACAAATGAGAACACGCTATTGTTCACTCTCGCCAGACTCGTAAGGTTAATTTTTTAAATATTATAAGATATTATATGATATTACGTTACAGCGGAGTGAAGTAAAAGTTGTCCAAAATTAAAATGCCCTGATAAAGTACAACTATGAGAAAGTGAAATTATTTCATTACTGCCAACTTCTGTATAAATAAGATAAATGTTCGTAAATTGCTTCGTGTGCATAAAGGTTCTGGCATGGAGAAGCTGCTGTTGGATCTGTGATGGTCGCAAATGTTGAGCTATTTTATGAGTTGCTCAGTAGCTCCTAGTTTTATAACCAGAATGACTGTATAAGACTGTAGAAAGAACATTACTTATAATCTTACACTCCAGTGCTCATGTTAGTTCTCACTCATTGTTCTGTCTTGTTTAAAGACTATAATCACAGTCTTGATGTCACCCAAATGAGGATGGGTTCCCCTTTTGTATCTGGTTCCTCTTAAGGTTTCTTCCTCATAACATCTAAGGGAGTTTTTTCTCGCCACAGTCGCCTCGGCTGCTCATCAGGGATAAATGCACATCGTTCACCTTAACTGTTAAATCGTGTAAAGCTGCTTTGAGACAATGTCTGTTGTGAAAAGCGCTATAGAAATAAACTTGACTTGATTGAACGTGGTACGGTTTATCACTCTGCAAAAAGTCAAACAGAATGAATAAGAGATTTATTTTGTATTTTCCTAATATCTCTTGACCCCTCCTCTAACTCCACCCCTTTTTTCACAATCACTTCAATAGACTAGCATATCTGCTCGGACACTATATAGACAAAAGTATTGGAACACCTGACTTCTCTAGCTTTTGTCCATATTTGTGGAACTCAAGTGTGTTATAAAATTTTCTGTTTTGAAGTGTTCTGAATTTCATCAGTCAAATAAGAAAGTTTAGGATTCTGCGGCTTGGAGACAGAAAAGGTGTAGAGAGATATCAGATGCTTTGTAACCGTTGACGCTCTTGTGTTGCATTTGGACACTGAAGGATTTGAAAACGATGGTATTATGAAACACGACATTATATAACTGCTAAGGTCTTAAAGATGTTTTTAAGTAATATATATATTTATTTAAAAAGAAGAATAAATGAGGCAGGATATCAGCTTCTTTTTAATAAAACCAAAGCTATTTTCCATGAATTTTCAGGTTTGTTTATTCGAAGTGTCACGGAAACCTATTTTCATTTTGCTGAAGTGTCCGTATGCGCGCCGGCCGTTTACTGTACTGCGGGAGATGAAGGCGCCGTGGGCTCGCTCCTGCTCGCAATGCATGCAGCGCATTGTGTAGTAAAACCTGCTAAATTATTCAGCGCCATTATTCACTGGGTGGAAATAACAGGTTTTTGAGGAGCCATTGGAGAGCGTGATATACCTTTAGATGATGGGTTGTTTACCTTTATGCTTAGAGCCTCAAGCATCACCTGGCAGAGGACGTGAAGAGAATATCTTGGGATTTTTGAGGAGAGCTGGAGAGGGAGGGAGAGAAAAACAGAGGACGAGTGAATGGGAGATAGGAGATACGTAACAGATGGAAAAAAAAAAAGGGAGGGTTTTTTTTATTCTGTTTCAGGTTAAGGAGACGACTGATCTTCAGAGACGCGACTGAGACGTAAACAGAGATAGAGAGACTCTGGGGAGAAGGAAGGGCTTCTTAGCTGATGTTACATATACTGCTGAATCATGGAAGTAGGGCAGCTATTACGTAAAAGCCTCGTCCTCTCTCTGTTCGGGTCTCGTTGAGCCGTGTTGCCTGTGTAATTCGGTTTTGTCGGCGCCACTTTAACAAGTGATCAGGAAGGAAATTCTCCAAAAAGAACACACCCATGTGGTTGAAGACTTCAGAAGTTTGCATTCCAGGGGCAGGATTTGTTTGAAAGTCACACAAATGGGGTTTTGGTTTGAAGATTTGAGAAAAGTAGGTCAGTAAAATGGGTGGAATTAAACAGGTGGAGTTATGAAAGACTTCTTTACACATGAACGAGTGTTGGGGGCGTGGCTATAAAATGATTGACAATTCAGTGCTATGCTAGTTTTCTGTATTAAGGTGATTGAGAATGCAGCACGGGGTTTAGAAGCATCACATTGCCTTATTGCAGTGCGCTTTGATAAAGGCTGCATGTGAAATGGGACAGAAGATGGAGAAGGACATTAGGAGCTGAAGTCCTCTGCTCTTCCCTCTGGGAGCTGAAGCAGCAGATCGGTGATTCTCATTGCCCTTCTCCATTTGTTTCCTTCGTTTAGGGGGTCAGCCGTTTCTATTTATCCATCATATGAGGCTTTAATGAGTTCGGTGGTTTTAATCGAGTTTAAACTTCTATTTGTTCCCTGCTGTTTTCCTCCACGACCCGAAGTCTGAACGTACTTATGCCGAATTCCAGTCAGGGATTGCAGCTATATTTCACTCCTTTCCTTTTTTCTTCTTTTGTCTTTTTTTTTTACTTTTTATGTCAGCTCCTCTTCTCCCCTGGTGGTCTAGTGGTTAAGATGCAGCGCTCCCACCGCTGCGACCCGGGTTCGATTCCCGGTCAGGGAACCATCCCCAGCCACTCTTAGTGCCGGTCCCAAGCCCGGATAAATTGGGGAGGGTTGCGTTAGGAAGGGCATCCAGCGTAAAACATGTGCCAAATCAAACGTGCGGAGGATCCGCTGTGGCGACCCCTAACGGGAGAAGCCGAAAAGAAACTTATGTCAGCTCCTCTTCTCTTGTTCTTTTTTTCATTCTAATTTGTTATTCTTTTCTTCCATCTTTCTACCCTTCCTCTTTTCTTCTCTATTCTTACCGATGCTCTTTTTTTTTCTGCCCTCTCCTCTCATCTGTTCTTCTCTCCCTCATTTTCCTTTTATCTCTTTATTTCTTCTCTCCCTTTTCCTAACCTCTCGTCGACTGCTCTCTCTATCGTTCTCCTCTTATCATCTTCATTCTCCAGTTGTCACCATTTCTCCTCTAATCTTCTCTCTTCATCTCCTCTTCCCTTCTCTCATCTGCTGTTCTCTGCTTCATTTTCCTTTTATCTCCATTTCTCCTCTCCTCTCTTCTTCTCTCATCTCCTCTCCCCTCATCTCATCTGCCGTTCTCTCTTTCATTTTCCTTTTATCTCCATTCTCACTTTCCTCTTCCCACATCTGCTGTTCTCTCCATTACTCTCCTCTCCACTACACACATCTGCTGTTCTCTCCATCACTTTCCTCTTTTATTTCCATTCCTCCACACCTCTCCACTCCTACCCTCTCCTTTCAACTGATGTTCTCTCCTTCATTATCCTCCACTTTTGTCTTCTCTTTTCTTTCTCCTAATCTATTCTCTTTGCCTCTCTACTCTTTTCTTCTGTCTTTAGTTCTCATTTTCTCTCCTCCCCTGTTCTCCCTATTTCCTCTTATATTTTCCTTCAGAAATTATCAGTTCATTCAGAAAGTATTTATACCGTCTTTAGTGACAACATAATTGGACTGATTCCTTGAGTAATTATAATACAAAAAAAATACAAAAGATTTTACAAAGTAATTCCAATACAAAATTATTTGCCTTGATGCACACTATGGAATTCCATTTCTGCCCAAATCCGCCTTTTTTTTCCCTCTCGAAATTTCATTTTTATTCCTTACAATTCAGAATTGTTTTACTCGCAATTCCGACTTAATTTCTTGTAAACATTTAACATTTCTGCTGCATCCACCAGAACCATTCCTTGCAATTCTTCTAGTAACAACAAGATCTCATGGTTTGTAAAACCACGCTTAAAATAGTCTTCTATGATTTTATCCTTTCTTCCAAAGATCAGTCTATCTATTTCATTTTCAAAATGTAAAGCTTTTTGCCACTACGGAGGGGGTGACACTGCCCAATTGGCTATTAAAAAAGAACAGCGAGAAATAAAGTCGTAATTACGTGATATGAAGTCGGAATTGCGAGTAAAACAATTCCGCATTGCAAGGAATAAAGTTGGAATTTCAGGCCAGAAAACGACAAAGTTTCCAAAGTTTGGGATCATTTCAAACGAAAACAGCGAAAACACTGTAAAATTAGTTTAGTTTATGTTTTTCTTTAAGAAAGTAATTTGAAATGTATTGCCTTTTTTTCTTTTCTTTTTCTTTTAATAAAACAACTTAAATATAACATTTACATAAGTTTTCAGACCTTTTACAACAACAGTTGAAAAAAGGCTCAGGTGCCTCCCAATTTTCGGTTTCTACACCTTGATTGGAGTCTACCTGTGGAAGTTTATTGATTGACCATGATTTGGAAAGGCACACCTCGCTCTATAGAAGCCTCACAGCTGGCAATGCATATCAGACCAAACACAAAGCCATGAGGCAAAAGGAACTGGCTGAAGAGCTCACAAACAGAATTGTTGCAAGGCCCTGATTTAGGGAAGGTCATAATTCTTTAATGGAAGAAACTTAAAACAACCAGGGCTTTACAAAGAGAGGTGACTAAGAATCCAATGGTCACTCTGAATGAGCTCTGGAGATCCTGTGTGGAGATGACAAATTTCCAGTAAGATAACAATCTCTGCAGCCCTCCACCAATCTGGGTTTTATGGCAAAGTGGCTACACGGAAGCCTCTTCTTTAGTGCAAAACCCATGGAAGTCCTCTGAAGGATTTTCAGATTGTGTGGCACAAGATTGTCTGGTTTGATTAAACCAAGATTGAACTGTTTCGCCTCAATTCTTTAGCGTTATATCTGGATAAAGTCAAGCATGGTGGTGGCATCATCATGCTGTGGGGGTGTTTTTCTTTAGCAGGGACTATGCAGCTGGTCAGGGTTGAGGGGAAGCTGAATAGAGCAAAGTACAGCAATATCCTGAATATAAACCTGTTCCACAGAGCTCAGGACCTCACACTGCACCAAAGTTTAATATTCCAGCATGACAACAACCCTAAGTACACAGCCAAGACAACACGGGAGTGGATTAGGCGAAAGTCCCATGAAAGTCTTAGAGTGGTTCAGAGCCCTGACTTGTACCCAAATTACATCTCTGGGGAGACCTGAAAGTAACTGTCCACCGAAGGTTCCAATCCAACCTGATCCAGCTTGAGAGGATTTGCTTTGAAGAATGTCAGAAAATCTTTCAATCCAGGTGTGCAAAGCTTGTTGTGTCATACCCAAATAGACTTGAGGCTATAATTGCTGATAAAGGTGCTTTATCTAAGTACCGAGTAAAGGGTCTGAATACTTGTGTACATGTGATATTTCAGGTTTTTTTTATTTTTTTATTTCAAAGAATGTAAATTTATAGAATTCTGTTTTCACATAGTCATTATGGGGTACTGAGCGTAGATTAATGAGGAAAAAAAATACTTGAGCGATTGAATATCAGGCTGCAACATTGAAAAAAGTGAAGTGGGTCTGAATGCAAGGTGGTATCAAAAACCACTAATGGACTAATGGTGCTGAATAGTGCTATTCTGACCATCTTCGTGACTTCGTATGCAATTTTATAATGGACAGCGAGTCCATGGAAATAGAATGGAAATCTGCCACAGAGACGTTTGACATAGCATACGACGATGCTGCCATGGGTTGTTAGAGAGTGGAAGAACATCACTAGAAGACGACGAGAGATCACAAAGACCTCCAACAAGCTCAACCCTCCGAAAAAGTGTGTGAGATGATCGTCTGAAATCAATTCACATGATCTCACCCACCCTACTCGCCAGATTTAGCTCCTTCAGCCTTCACCCTCTTCCTGAAGACGAAGATCCAGCTCAAACGTCGCAGTTTTGACACCATTGCTGAGATTCGGCAGAAGGTGCTTGACACGCTTGGAAAAGAAGACTTCCAGAACACATCAAGTGGCAGGAACACTGGATAAGTAAAGTACTTTTGGTAAAAAGAGCTAGTCTCGAACCTTTTTGATACCACCTCGTAATTTCCGAATGCACTGTAACTTCAAAACATGACAAACTAATGGCATAGACCAGAGGTACAACTTTGGAAATTTCCCCTTTCCTCTTTTCTCACCTCTTTGTCTCTCTTGTGTTTTTAATGACATCGACACCTACTACAGTGGTTCTGACCCGACTCTGCTTATTTAGCCTTTAAAATCGGTCAATGGCTGTAATCTGTCTCATTAATAATACATGGCTCATGTGTTTCCTGCTGAGGTTCTGATTAAATATTAAGGAGCTTTAATTGGTATCACTTTACACACTGATGAAGCTCGTATCCTGCTCGTCAGGCCACTGCCCTGCACGTGGAGGGAGTCAATCGTGCATGTGTGTGTGTGAGGTGTAAGTGTTCAGGGGTTACACTGCATGCTCTACAAGTTGGAGATGAACAGATTCGCATTTTCTATTCATTCCATCTATGTGATTCACTCCTCGCTCATCATCGCCCCTCAGCTGTTCAGCGCGTGTCGAAAATGTCAGATCTGTTTGTTAGAGACAGAACTGAGCATACTTCCTGTAATTTGGTCTGATGACTAGTAAGTCTGTATGCTGTCTTTCACATGTTGCTTGTCCCGGAGCCAGGCTCTTTGGAGGACTGAATATGTCTCTTTGTTTGAGGAAGGGGCTGCTTGTCACATCCGGCGATGAATCAGGATGAGTTTCTACGCTCCTGACTGTGGCATTTGACTAAAAAGTTGCACGGCATGAAGCGTCATGTGTAATCATCAGGTACAGGATTAGATTGGAGAGTCACTTACTTAAGACACCAAATTAAGACAATGAGTAGGAAAGTGCTTTGACGGTCTCGCATCATTTGCCAAGATAACACTGAAATACTTTTACTTTAAAAAGAAGCTGGACTGAGCAGAGAGGTGTAAAACCATGAGCAGAGGTGTTTACACATTAATTTATACAAACTTATAACAAGACAATCTCTATTGTAAAAAGTGCTATACAAATTGACTTAAATTGAGTTTATTAAATCAAAAAATGAACTCAAAATCAGGCCGGATTTGTAAAAGTCATAGAGTCAATGGTTTATAGATGCACAAGGATAGAAAACAACTAACCAGTCAGGAATGAGACACTAGGATGTAATTAAAAGCTACTTTCCAATTAATCTGGATAAATTTGTATGCTTTTTCGCACTAAGTTTTGGCTTTTCGCTTGTAAAGTACACAGTAACAAATCGGTTTGCAGGCCGTCGTCTCAGAAGGAAGCCTCTTCTGAAACTGGCTCAAATAAAAGCCCACAAACAGTTTGCTGAAGAATATCCTGACCAATAGCATGAATTACTAGGTCCATGTGCTCTGGTCTGATGAGACTTGCCTACAGTAAAGCATGGTGGTGGTAGTATCACGGTCTGGGGCTGCATGAGTGTTGCTGGTACTGGGGAGCAGCGTTTCATTGAGGGAAACATGGATTCCAACATGTTCTGTGACATTCTGAAGCAGAACTGGATGCCCTCCAACATAACAGAACCCAAACACACCACCAGGATGACAACTGCCTTGCTGAGGAAGGTGAAGGTAATTGAGTGGCCAAGTATGTCTCCAGACCTAAACCCTATTGATCACCTGTGGGGTTTCCTCAAGCGGAAGGTGGAGAAGTGCCATGTGTCTAACAAAACAAACAGATTACACATTTAGCACTTTAAACATTAGCACTTCATTAAACTGTACCATTTTCACATGATGACTATTATACAGTTTTTGCTTCTGCAGCTCTAGTGCTCTAATATTGACACTATTGGCAGGTTTTTTTTTTATTTATTATATATATATATATATATATATATATATATATATATATATATATATATATATATATATATATATATATATATATATATATATATATATATTATTTATTTATTTTTTTACATTAATGGCTGTATGTGAAGTAATCTTGAGTACAATAAGTCTATACTGCTATACAAGCTGCTATACTGATACATTTCTGTAGTATTGCCTCTAAAGAAGATATAATAAGAGTTGCTTTTGTGAGATGCTGTGTGTGTAAATATATGGAAACTTTGCGACATCAAGAATATAGATTTAAAAGAATTACTGAAAAGCAATGAGTGAATATTTGAAAGTATGATTGGGTTTAGCGGTTGCTCACAGTTCCAGGTTGGATCCTAAGCTCAGGCTATTCTTCGTGTGAAATTTCACACGTTCTCCATGCAGGTGGATACACGTTCTCAGGTGGACTGACTGCTAGAATGCCTCTAGGTGTTTATGCATGCGAGTGTTGCTTTAAGGTGAAGTCAAATAGACGGCCTAGAATTTATTAAAAATTATGGATAACTCATTTTATTTACAGACTTCAAAATAATTTGGACATGCTTCAGACAAGCTGACGGTGTTTAACGTTTAGTGTAGTGCAGAGGTGGCAAAAGTACATACTTCCTTCATTGAAGTAGAAGTACAGATACTCATGTTTTAAAAGACTTGGGTAAATGTTGAAGTACTGACTACACTTTTTCACTAAGTAGCCATTACTACTAGCTGTTTTAGTGTCACACTGGTAACTGGACTTAATGTCATTTTAATATAATAGAATTTCACATTTTGCTATTTACATTTACATTTGCGGCATTTAGCAGACGCCCTTATCCAGCGCGACGTACAAAAGTGCTTTAAGTCTCTAGCAATAAATAAATCTGCACTGGTACACTAGATTACAAACTTGATATAAATATAACTCTTAAATTTTACAAAGCAAACTTGAAAAGTGCTCATTTAAGTGTTTCAGGAAGAGGTGGGTTTTCAACCCTCGCTTGAAGATAGTCAGGGACTCTGCTGTACAGACATCTAGGGGAAGTTCATTCCACCACCTCAGTGCCAGAACAGAGAAGAGCCTTGAAGTATACTTACCTCTCATTCTGAGAGACGGTGGTACCAGTCGAGCAGTGCTGATGAGGTCTCTGAGGTAAAATGGTGCTGGTCCATTTTTGGCCTTGTAGGCAAACATCAGGGTTTTAAATCTGATACGTGCAGCTACTGGAAGCCAGTAAATGGAGCGCAGCAGTGGGGTGGTGTGGAAGAACTTGGGCAAAATCTAATGAATGTATCCAGGCTGATCATCCACCATATAGAACACAAGTAGAGAAAAGATGATGATAATCAGGTGATCAGGAATGTCTCTGTTCTCAGTCATGTTTACATCACTGACTCCCTCAGTCTCATCCACGGTAACCCCACACTTCTTGTTGCCTTCTGCCTTGCTCGTTGTTAGCCTAATAGGCTAGCATACGTCTGTCGTGTGCGATAGCCCGAAAAATAATACACCAGTGGTAGGTTAAAAAACTGTGCAATGACCGGAAATAGATCAATGAGCTGAAAACGGAGCGCAATAAAAAAGAATAAATATGGATCCTCACTAAATAGATTAAAACTAAAGTAACGAGTCTGGTTTGAAAATGTAAGAAGTAGAAAGTACAGATATTTGTGTACAAAATTTAATGAGTTAAAGTAAAAATTGTCAGAAAAATAAATAGTAAAGTACTGATACCAGAAAAATCTACTTAATTACTGTAAAAAACTATTTGTACTTCTTTATTTCCCATCTCTGGTGTAGTGTACTGTGACACGGATCTGTTCTGGATTAGAGTTGACACTGGGTGAACTTCAGACCTTACAAATGCATGTGAGGTCTGCTTCAAAGCCTTTGGCTTATTTTGGTTTAGCTTTGAACTGGCTGTCAGCCGAGCCGTGAGCCGGTCAGGACGATCTGGCAAATCGCTTTATTTATTTATTTTATTTCCCTCTTTTCAGCTCCTGGTTTTTCATTCGGCATTTGTGGATGTTTTTTTTTATTTCTTCTTCAAATCTTAAAAGATTTGCATTTCATATGTGTGTGGACAAGTGCACCGTTGCTTTCTTTTCTGTTAACCTATTAGTCCTACCATCTGTCTCTCTCGCTCTTACACACACGCTCTTTCTTGCCTCTTCCCTCTCCTCATCCCTCCTTCCCCTCCTTAATTCCTTATTCACGTGGATTAGAGGAAGCTGTATCTCTGGCTATCGAGTATCTCCTTCTTCATCATGGCTGGAAACAAAGCACTTGGCTCTGATCGTGGTACTCAGTTTTTCTGTTGAATACAAAACCTATGTGCATTGAGTTGAAAAAGTAGGGGAGAGAAAATATTTTCTTTTAGTCCCAGTGGTTGAAGCTTTGGGCGACTGCTCAGACATGTGCATGACCCTGTGCTCTGACCCTTCTGCTCTTCTACATCAGGATCACGAAAGAAATTCGTGTCATTGATGTGTGTATAAATATAATACCAGGAGAGATTGTATTTGTTGTGTCTGGGTTACTCCATACACCACGCACAGCTCTTGACTCTAATGACCGGTGGCATGAGGCAGAAAAGCATGTCCTGACTAATTTCCCACAATCCTCTGGTGAATTTTTGTCTCATCTCATCGGAGGCTGTTGAAGTCGGTGTAGTGATATGTATTATAGTAACAAGCTTTGAAAAGGCTCTACAGCGCAGTCAGGCTAGCTTTCTAGAGCAAAACGGAACGTCAGGAATAGCACACGCTGAGAAGAAGGTTCCTGAGAAGTCCATATCATGACTTTTTTTTTTTGCTATTAGTTGTTTTGGAATGGATCAACAAAATAACTTGCACATTCTGAATACGAGTGAGTAGAGACAACACTATGCTAATGTGTTCATGCTAATTGGCTTCTGCCAGATTTCCTTCGCTGATAGTTACGTTAGCAGTTTTCTTTTTTCCTTTTTTTTCTCTTGCTCCCATGGGCCTGCCCACGATGCGTTTTGATTTCCAGCTTGCGTGTCTCTTTTTCAGGACGTACACCCTGCGCAGGGTACGTGATGCGTTCAGGGAGAACCGGAATGTCGAGGACCCGAAGGTTCTGGAGCAGCTGTTGAACAAAGCACAAGACAATCTGGCCATCATTCAGAGACAGGTACCACCTCCCTTTTCCCTTAGAAAAAAAAAAAAGAATAAATAAATACACGAGCAACACAGTGCAGGCTGACAGAAATCTCTCTCTCTCTCTCTCTCTCTCTCTCTCTCTCTCTCTCTCTCTCTCTTTCTCTCTCTCTCTTTCTCTTTCTCTAACTTTAAATCCTTCTAAATCCCTCTATCCTCTGAAGAGATATAACAGCAGCTAGTACGGCTGCTGCTGCTGTTTCAGAAAAATATTGTGGAGAAACTGCTGGGTCCCACCTGTCCCTCTGGCAGGCTTCCCTTCAGTACGGAGGTTGGGTACTCAAGCAGAAAGGCTTCCTGTCAGCATTTTTTGTCCTTATTTAACCGCCCCAATCATGTCTAAGCCTCACTTCTCTCTCTCTCTCTCTCTCTCTCTCTCTCTCTCTCGCTCTCTCTCTCTCTCTCTCTCTCGCTCTCTCTCTCCTTTTTTTGTTTTGTTTTAAACACAACCTTCGCATATTCCATGTCTCAATGTCCTCGGTGATGTTATGCGAGTGTGGGCCGCTTTATCACCGAAGCTTCAGTTTCATAGGCAGGCTCCCCACAGGCCTTGAGTATTTTTGGAAGTGCTTAATTTGTCAAAAAAATAAATTCTCGAAAGGTCATGAAATTAGCCTCTGGGGGGGGGGAAAAAAAGTTCCTGTTTTATATATTGATAAAGTTTTCTTTGACCTTTCTATAAAAAAAGAAATGTTATAAATATGTTATGTACATACCAATTAATATGTGAGTAGTATAGAAATATAAAGTTTGACCCTAACCACCCTGGTGGTCAAAAACAGGATGGCTAAGTATCAGAGATGGCAAAAGTAAGCACATCCTTCCCTCAAGTACTGACTATCCTTTATTACTGAAGTTAAAGTAAAGAAGTTTGTGCTCTGACATGTACTTAAGTAAAAAGTAGTCATTAGTACTACCTGTTTTAGTGTCACACTGGTAACTGGACCTCACATTATATTAATATATTATCAAATAATTTTACATGTTGTTATCTAATGAATGTATCCAGGCTGAACATCCACCATATAGAACACAAGCAGAGAAAAGATGAAGATGATCATGAAAGTCTCTGTACAAAAACCATGAAGGGACAAACAAGTGAATCTATATTTGAGTGTTAATCTTGAATGTGGCTCAGGTGTGTAAATGTGACATGGTTGCTTGAAGTGCAGTAACAATAGGAAATGTGGGACGTGGTAACTCAGTGGATAAAGCATTGGCCTTTGGCTCAGGATGTCATGAATTCGAATCCTGGCACCATCAAGCTACCACTACTGGGTCCTTGAGCAAGGCCCTGAACCCTCAAATGCTCAGTTGTAAGTCGTTCTAGATAACAGCATCTTCCTAATGAAGATGACCTCTGCCTCCTTCCTGAAATGGACCACATAGATCACAAGTGAACAAATATACAAGCATCTATGACCGCTTTGGTTACCTTACCTCATTTGTGTCTTTTTAATTGAATTGTGATTAAAAAAAAAAAATTTTTATAATTGGCAAAAGTTTGTGGACACCTAGTCATAAGTATGCGAAGTGCTTTTTGATGATCACATTCCACATTTAGTCTCAGTTTACTCCTATAATTCCCTCTACTCTTCTTTCTTCTGGAAAGATGTTCCATTAGATTTTGGAGTGTACTTGTGGACTTTTGTGTTCATCGGCCACAAGGGTGTTGAGGGTATAAAGTCAGGTTCTATTGTAGGTGTGGAGACCTGGGGTGCAGTCAGCGTTCCAATTCATTCCAAAGGTGTTTAGTAGGGTTGAGATCAGAGCTCTATAGCAGGCCACTCAAGATCTTCCTTTACAAAGTATGTTAACCAGATCTTTCTGGAGCTCCCTTTGTGCACAGGGGCATTGCCATGCTGGAACAGCTTTGGGTTTCCAAGTTCAAGTGAACGCAAAATTCTATTATACCTCATCCAAAGATTATAGTGTGCCTCCAACGTTGTGGTAACAGTTTGGAGAAGAACCACATATGGCAGAAAACGTCAGGTGTCCCAAATCTTTTTTTTTTCATACACGTATCTCTCACCAAAACTAGCTCCATTCTTTCTACAAAAACCTCATTCATGATCAGTTGATTTGACTGTTCGTTTGTTTGTTTGTTTTTTTTGCTCCCCATGCATATTCTCACTTCCAATTTAGAATGGGATTTTGGGATTTTTTCCATTTTCCTTCAGTTTTTTTTCACAATATATGGTGCAGTTTGTGAATTTAGTTTACCAGTAAACAGCTTTTATTCTTATAAAAAAGTTCTTCCTCATAATTCCTCTTAATTCTTTTAAATGTTAGTCATTTGTGATCTTCTTTTTTTTCCATAATGACAGGATGGAAATTATTTGGAAAGACACTGGTAATTATTTGAACTTATTGCATGTCTGTGTACTACGACCTGTCCTAGCTGGCCTAACCTGACCTGTAGGTCACCCTAAAATTGGAATAATAACACCTGCATGCACACAAGAACCACTATTTTTTTTAACAGGTTGGCCCTGAAATGAAACTAAAATATGACAATTATATTCAAATAAAGTAAAAATGGCTGTAATTAAATTTTTAAACCTGATTTGCTTAAGTTTCTGACACAACAAGGAGAGAGAGAGAAGGGAAGGTATGAAAAAGAACTGGGCCATATGTCCTGTTAGCAATATGAGTACACCAGTGAAAGAATACGGTAATTTCCGGACTATTAAGCGGATAATAATTTATTTTTAATAAATATAAGCCGCACCCACTGAATTTGACAAAGATTTTTATTTTGAACATAAATAAGCCGCACCTGTCTACACTGAAACTAATGAACTTTACACAGGCTTTAATGAAAGACAGTGTCTGTTACACAGCTTGTATGTAAACAGTAGCCTACCAAGAAAGTCATTGTTTACTGTCTTTCTCTTTCCTTTCACAGCTATTTCTTTTTCTTTTGGTATCGTCGTGCGTTTAAAAATCAGCATCGGTAAATCTTTTCTCCCGATGCCGTGCAGCTCAGAACACAGGTGAAGTGTGTTTTCATGCCCGGTTGTTTTCAGCGTGACGAATGATTCGTATTTCCTGTAGACAGTCCCGAGTGAGCGGCAGGTCAAACGTCAGAGGAACCTTATCCATATTTATGATGTGGTGTGGCCCGATTTAGTGGGAGCGCATCTGATTTAATATAAAGAGTTTCATTGGTTGACCTAAACCCTTTCCGCAATTTCATTGGTGTAATGTTATAGGGCTCAGTTTTTTGGCTTTAAGCTTGTGACCCGGGAAAAACCCGATAAAAATCCATAAATTAGCCGCTTCATTGTTTAAGCCGCGGGGTTCAAAGCGTGAGAAAAAAAGTAGCGGCGTATAGTCTGGAAAATACGGTACTTAACTTACATTACATTATTTCCGTTTGATTTATTATCTGATTCTGAACGATGTTTTATTTTGGACAATTACCGGATTCTCTCCGCCACATCTGTCTATGACTCACTCTTGATGCATGTTAAGATACTTCCCTCGGTCACATGTCTTACCTCCAGCCGCTACCTTCTTAAAGGTACCTGCTACCTGCTCCGGCCGCTAACACATAACACATTACAGCTAAATTAAAACCCCCAAGCTAGCAAAATGAACAAACAACACCACAGTGGATTCACGTTTATTTTTATATTTAGAAAATACCAGTTTTTATGCCGGTCGTATTTTGTTGCATTTATCCGCCACACCTTACAGTCCGGTCCGTGAAAATATTGTCTGACATTAAACTGTTCCGTGGCGCAAAAAAAGGTTGTGGACCACTGCTGTACACCATAATGAGGCTACGAATTTCTTTTTTCTTTATAGTAGTAGTGTTATTGTGGTTTGATACCTTATGTGAATGTATACGGGTTTTTTTTGTTTAGTTTATTTTTTAAGTTGAAGGGATACCTGACTAAAGTCCAATAAGCTCGATCTCGGGTTATAGTACTTTCACCTTTGCCTGGGTCGTGTGTGAACTTCGCCCAGTTTTGCTCAGTCATGTTTAAATGTCACGCTGGTTCTCTCTCTGTTCTCTGTGCACATATGTGAAGGCACAAGTCTCCGTGACTAAGCGTTCCATCACCACAAGTGACTCTGTGTGTTCTTGTCATCTGTTGAAGCTTTATGTTGTGTGAGAGAGAACGTGTGTAGGTGGCGCACACGCTCCCGTTGTCAGAGCGCAGCAGTACAGTAAGCAACGCCGCTGTCGTTCAGAAACTTGCTGTTGAGTCAGACACGATGATTTCAGACTGCCTGGGGGAAACAGGACCCTCCGCCTTCCTCATACGCATCCATTCTGTCTCTTCTCTCTCTCACACACACGCATGCATGTCTTGCTGTGTGTCGAGACACTGCCAGTACATATGCCACCCTGCCACCCACGCTGTGCTTTAGAGGGCATGGCAAGCTTGGCACAAAAATACCTCACGGCTTTGGACCAATCATGTCTGACATTTCAGCTGGTATTCTGAAACCTGTTAGCAAATCAGCGATTTTTATGGTGGTAGCATAGCAATGAAACTCTACGTTTTTAAAGATTTTTTTTTATTTCGTCAACAGTCTTAGAGTTGCTGCATAGCACTTAGCAAAATGAAGCATTTTTATACTACCATTATTAGTCCCAATTCACAAATCTGATCAAGCTGTGGTCTATTTGCTGTTATAATGACCTTTACTATTCTGGGAAGATGTTCCAGTTGATTTTGGAGTGAGCTTGTGGAGAATAGTGCTCATTCAGCTACAAGGTAAATAAAGTAAGGTAATGATGTAAGGCGAGGAGGCCTGGGGTGCCGTCGGCATTCCAATTGATCACAAAAGTGTTCAATATTGTTGAGGTCAGAGCTCTATAGCAAGCCGTTTAAGATCTTCCACTCCAAACCATGCAAATCATATCTTCACAGAGCTGGCTTTGTGCACAGGGACATCATCATGCTGGAACAGGTTTGGGTCTCCTAGCTCAAGTGAAGGAAAAATTTATTGCTAGTGCATCCAGACAATTGTATGCTTTGTAGTAACAGTTTGGAGAAGAACCACATATGACTGGAAATATATTGTGTCCCAATATGTTTGTCGATATAGTGTACCCTTGAGTGTAATGTATACAGTAAAATGAGATAGGTAGCCAAATATCTGATGTATTATAAAGTAAATTAATTAATGCGCATCTCATTTGCATTTGCACATCTTATAGGTTGATTACACTTCTATTGCTATTTAGAGTCATAAAGGTGCCATATAGCTATCTGCCACACACACACACACACACAAACATAATATATATATATATATATATATATGTATGTGTATGTATGTATGTATATATATATATATATATATATATATATATATGTATGTATGTATGTGTGTGTGTATATATATATATATATATATATATATATATATATATATATATATATATATATATATATATATATATATATATATTCTTTTTTTTTTCTTATTTGTTTGAATATTATTTCTTTTTTTATATATATATTTTATGATATTTCTGCAGCATAATATAGTAGCCTGTAAAGACACAGTTTATGACCTATTCAACACATTTGTTTGAATCATTACTTAATTATTAATTCACCCATCTTCAATTATAACTTAATTTCAGAGCTTTGTGCTTTGCGAGGGAATACACCCGGGGGGGGGCTCCATTACAATACAGCATGTACATACTGACACACCCACCCACACACACACCTAGGGGTAATTTATAGTCACTTATTGACCCACTGGCATGTATTGGGAAGGTGGGACAGAAATATACGCAGAGGAAACCAGGAGAATGTGTTGTAATTCTGGCCACATTTAGTTATGAAATATACCAGCAAATGTTTGCATTTACTAACTAATGTTTAACTAGCCAACTAATGACATGGAATTGCAGGGTCAGTTCGCACATATATGCTCATTTGCTGATGATTATATATATATATAATTATATATATATTATTTAAAATAGGCTGTACATTTAAAAAAAGAAAATAAAACAGGATCGCTTTTCAGTTTAATTTAATTTGCACAGCACTTTTAACAATGGACATCATAACAAAGCAGCTTTACAGAAATAAATAGATTTCAAATACATTTTAAATTAATACGTTTGTCCCTATATGTTTATTTCTTATAAGTGGACCAGAGGCAAGAAACCTTGAGAGGTACCAGACTCAGGAGATAACCCATCCTCACCTGGATATCTATTCATTATAGTTTGTTGAGTTTATCAACTGTATATTGTTATACACTTGAGTGCAAAACTGTTCATGGGAATTTTAGCAGAACTTTTCAAACTTTTGATACAGAAATTACTGTTTTAAAGCACCACTCTGGGCTATGAACATTTAACACTGTTTTATAAGGCCACCCCCTGCTCGACTAAGATATTTATATATATACTGTATATATAGTCCATGTATGTCTTCAGTCCAACCTCATATATATATATATATATATATATATATATATATATATTTTTTTTTTACCAGTAGGAAAGTCTAGGGATATCAAAGTAAATGTGCTCTTTGCAATATTCATGTGCACGCTGTTTCAGACTGCACTTTAGTTAGTGTAACGAGTCTAAAAATCTGTGGCCATGGGTAGCCGCCCATGCAACAGCCAAACATCTCTGCGGGAAGCTGCTCCAAATAGATCCCCTAATGGATTTCATGTCAGTTTCCAAACAGGTTCCGCTGTATTTCCATCTGACCCATATTTTTTTCAGGTTTTTCAGTTAATTTTCATCAGTTTTTCAGCAATGATTTCTTATTGATTTTGATGAGAACTTAGAGATAGACTAATAAAGAAAAGCAGATAAATGAATAAATAAAGGCAAAAATAATGTATTCATTTGGTTATTTTATTTAGTCCCTCTTACTAAAAGCTTTGGAAGCACAGGATAAACATATCCGAGCTTTGGGCAACAAGCCAAAGCTAATTGATTCACATCGTCTCGCCCGTCCTCCTTTTTCATTCATATTTTAGCTACTCGCTCTCAGAGGTGCAACAGTGAACTATTTCAGTAAAGCTAAAACCAGTGCCTTTAAATGTGACCATAGAGTGCTGAAGGACTACTAAAGTATGTGACGTGTTAAAATCGGTTTTATGCCAAGGGGAAGCCTGAGAAATTTCTGGAAAACAAAATGTCTTTCATGTATTAGTTTATTTCTCAGCATGGTGTATGTTGTAATAATCTGATTGAATTAAGTGTTGTTTGGAAACTAAATCTTGGAATGCCAGAAGGAAAATTATCCAATCAGAATGGGTTTTTCTGTCTAGTTATATACAGCAAGGCGAGTTTATTTATTAGCCAGAGTTTCAGCTGTTGGACAGAAGGCCTTAGGCATGTTACTACCCATCAATGTGACCGAGTGATTGTGAAATCAAATAATCTCGATTTCCAATAGATAGGACCATTTTGTTGAAAAAATTTATTGAGGCCTTCTGAAAGACCAAAATCTGTCACTGTCCAGAAGTGTGGACTAATCATTATTTGTCCACACTAGTCTTGATTTATGCAGTTATGCTTTATCCATGCATACAGGTTTTGTATATTTAATGTAGAGTAATCCCCTGTTTATTGCGGTGGTCACGTTCCAAAACCACCATAGATGGACACCACCCCAAAAAATCTATTTTATGTATACAGTACTGTACTGTATTAACATTTGACTTCATTTTATAATGAATTTTATTTTTAGTAATAAATTTAAATATTCAACATAAAACCCCATATAAACAATTCCATATAAGTTTTTTGGTCTATCGTGGGTTTTCGCTAGAGACCGGGAAAATCAGCCAAACTAATTAGTTATGTGGCAAATGCAATTCCGCAAAAAAACACCCGGGGGCGTGAGATTTAAACCACGGTAAAGCAGGGGATTACTGTATTAGAAAGGATATTATTTTCGAAATTATATGAATGTATCTGTAAAAATATAAATTTTTTATTCTCTGATAAGAGTCCAAGATTACTATGCATATTTCTAAACATTTGACAAATTTATTATAAGCGAATTTTGTACATAATTTCTAATAGCAATAAAATTCATACCGAGTGAGCCAAGTTTAAACAATTTTAAGCTTCAATTAGTAAAAATGTCTAGAAATATAAATAATCTTATTTATATTTTTTATATATATATATATATATATATATATATATATATATGTGTATATATATATATATATATATATATATATATATATATATATATATATATATATATATATATACATACAGTGAGGAAAATAAGTATTTGAACACGCTGCTATTTTGCAAGTTCTCCCACTTAGAAATCATGGAGGGGTCTGAAAATGTCATCGTAGGTGCATGTCCACTGTGAGAGACATAATCTAAAAAAAAAAAAAATCCAGAAATCACAATGTATGATTTTTAAACTATTTATTTGTATGATACAGCTGCAAATAAGTATTTGAACACCTGTCTATCAGCTAGAATTCTGACCCTCAAAGACCTGTTAGTCTGCCTTTAAAATGTCCACCTCCACTACATTTATTATCCTAAATTAGATGCACCTGTTTGAGGTCGTTAGCTGCATAAAGACACCTGTCCACCCCATACAATCAGTAAGAATCCAACTACTAACATGGCCAAGACCAAAGAGCTGTCCAAAGACACTAGAGACAAAATTGTACACCATCACAAGGCTGGAAAGGGCTACGGGGAAATTGCCAAGCAGCTTGGTGTAAAAAAGGTCCACATACATACATACATACAGTGGAACCCGGTTATGTCGATGTCCTAGGGGGTCGCCAAAAAGCGTCGAGGTAACCGATGATCGAGATAAACGAGAATCAAAATGCCGGCAGTATATTAACGTGCTTGAAATTTCTTTATGTACATGATGTGCATTAATAAATGAGAATGTACATGCACGTGTTTTTGGAGGTTTTTTTACACAACAGCGTTGCCGCGATTTGTTTGATGAAGGCATGCTATAAAAATACATACAGTACATGTTGATCTGTCAGAAATCCACCTGCCACGCCCCCTTCAGCCCCCTTCAGCGTGTCAGGTGTTTTCTCGGCCGCTTTCTCTGAAGCTCCCGGCTTCAATCGCGCACATATGGTGCTCGTTTATCATCATCCCCAGCTCCTATTTAAACTTATATATATATATATATATATATATATATATATATATATATATATATATATATATATATATATATATATATATATATATATACACACAGTGGGTACGGAAAGTATTCAGACCCCCTTAAATTTTTCACTCTTTGTTATATTGCAGCCATTTGCTAAAATCATTTAAGTTCATTCTTCTTCCTCATGAATGTACACACAGCTCCCCATACTGACAGAAAAACACAGAATTGTTGACCTTTTTGCAGATTTATTAAAAAAGAAAAACTGAAATATCACATGGTCCTAAGTATTCAGACCCTTTGCTGTGACACTCATATATTTAACTCAGGTGCTCTCCATTTCTTCTGATCATCCTTGAGATGGTTCTACACCTTCATTTGAGTCCAGAAATTTTTGATTATACTGATTGGACTTGATTAGGAAAGCCACACACCTGTTTATATAAGACCTTACAGATCACAATGCATGTCAGAGCAAATGAGAATCATTAAGGTCAAAGGAACTGCCTGAAGAGCTCAGAGACAGAATTGTGGCAAGGCACAGATCTGGCCAAGGTTCCAAAAAAATTTCTGCTGCACTTAAGGTTCCTAAGAGCACAGTGGCCTCCATAATCCTCAAATGGAAGACGTTTGGGACGACCAGAACCATTCCTAGAGCTGGCCGTCCGGCCAAACTGAGCTATCGGGGGAGAAGAGCCTTGGTAAGAGAGGTAAAGAAGAACCCAAAGATCACTGTGGCTGAGCTCCAGAGATGCAGTCGGGAGATGGGAGAAAGTTGTAGAAAGTCAACCATCACTGCAGCCCTTCACCAGTGGGGCTTTATAGCAGAGTGTCCCGACGGAAGCCTCTCCTCAGTGCAGGACACATGAAAACCCGCATGGAGTTCTCCAAGATGGTGAGAAATAAGATTCTCTGGTCTGATGAGACCAAGATAGAACTTTTTGGCCTTAATTCTAAGCGGTATGTGTGGAGAAAACCAGGCACTGCTCATCACCTGTCCAGTACAGTCTCAACAATGAAGCATGGTGGTGGCAGCATCATGCTGTGGGGGTGTTTTTCAGCTGCGGGGAACAGGACGACTGGTTGCAATCAAGGGAAAGATGAATGCGGCCAAGCACAGGGATATCCTGGACGAAAACCTTCTCCAGAGTGCTTTGGACCTCAGACTGGGCTGAAGGTTTACCTTCCAACAAGACAATGACCCTAAGCACACAGCTAAAATAACGATGGAGTGGCTTCACAACAACTCTGTGACTGTTCTTGAATGGCCCAGCCAGAGCAATGACTTAAACCCAATTGAGCATCTCTGGAGAGACCTAAAAATAGCTGTCCACCAACGTTCACCATCCAACCTGACAGAACTGGAGAGGATCTGCAAGGAGGAATGGCAGAGGATCCCTGAATCCAGGTGTGAAAAACTTGTTGCATCCTTCCCAAAAAGACTCCTGGCTATATTAGATCAAAAGGCTGCTTCTACTAAATACTGAGCAAAGGGTCTGAATACTTAGGACCATGTGATATTTCAGTTTTTCTTTTTTAATAAATCTGCAACAATGTCAACAATTCTGTGTTTTTCTGTCAATATAGGGTGCTATGTGTACATTTATGAGGAAAAGAAATGAACTTAAATGATTTTAGCAAATGGCTGCAAAATAAAAAAGAGTGAAAAATTTAAGGGGGTCTGAATACTTTCCGTACCCACTGTATGTATATGTATATATATATATATATATATATATATATATATATATATATATATATATATATATATATATATATATATATATATATATTTAATATCGTTTATTTTGTATTTGTCGGTGAGTGTACGAGTCTGTGTCTGTTAAAACAAAAGCTAAAGGACACCAGACTAAATACAAATTGGTCTTTAATCTGAAAAGACAAATTGATCACAGTGCTCTGGTGGCACGGTTTTGATACCCAGAGCTCTGATTTTTATTATAATGTGTGTGTGAATTAAGGCTGTTTAAAACATGATGTCTAATGCAATTTTGCTTGATTTTAAATGTTCTGAAAGCCACGGTCTCGTTCACAGGTGCCTTGTTTTTTTTTTGTTTTTTTTTAGAGATGTCTAATTATTTAAATTTTCGAACTGAATATAGTGGTGTAGATTTGGTTACTGGTGCGTACATGTCATTGCATGATCATTTGACAGGTCAACTCTCAAGTAATGTTATTTGATTTTAATTACGACTCTTTAAAAATAACTTGTATATACTGCTGTTAAAATATTCTCAACTGTGGCTGTAGGGATTGGAAACATTTAGGTACAAGAGCACAAGTGAGATCAGGCTCTGAAGTTGGTAAGGATGTCTGGGGTTCAGTTTATCCCAAAGGTATTCAGTGAGGTTGAGGTCAGGACTCTGTAGAGGACACGCAAGTTCTTCCACTCCAACCATGACAACATGTCTTTGCTGAGTTTGGGCCTCTTTATTCCACTGAAACGACATTTGAATTATATAGAACACAGACATTTTGTACAGTTGTGAGCTTCCTAATTTATGGCAACGGTTTAGGGAAGAACCAAATATGGGTGTGGTGATCAGTTATTCATGTACTTTTGGCCATTTAATCGATGTAAAGCAATTTTGCCATTTATTTTCCTCCCCAAGGTACACCAACAATCTTCGCTGTTTACTTTCTCCTGCCAAAACTAGAGGAAATTACTGAAAAGGGAATTCCAGTAATGTGGAAATGTTCCAGTCAAGGAAAGAACTTAAATCTTCATTTTTTTTCCAAGTGTGCAAAAAGTACATAGAAAGATTGTTATTTGTACTTACAAGCAGTATAAAGAGAACGTTAAAACTTTTTGATTGCTGGTTTTCTTGAACTTTTTGTCATTGTTCACACTGTAATATGAGGAGCACCACCGCTACTACTATGCATTCAGGACACGTTTCTCAAAACTACATAATATGGGTTCGAATAATTAATTGATAACTGATAGTTGATTGCTGGAACTTGATGTATAAGTGTGGAGGAAGGTGCACACAGGTGGACTATGTTCTATGCAGGAGATGCAACCTGAAGGAGATTGGAGATTGTAAGGTGTTGGCGGGGGAAAGTGTAGCTGGACAGTATCGGATGGTGGTCTGTAGGATGGTTTTGGAGGTAAGGAGGAAGAGAGTGAGGCCTTAAAGAAGAATAAGATGGTGGGAACTGAAGGAGGAAACATTAGTATGAGATTCAGGGAAGAGGTCAGACAGGGGCTTGGTGGTGGTGAAGAGGTGCCGGATGATTGTAACTACTGCAGAAGTGATAAGGGAGACAGCTAGAAAGGTACATGGTGTGACATCTGGAAATAGAAAGGAAGACAAAAAGACGTGGTGGTGAAATGAGGAAGAGCAGGAGAGCATCAGGTGAAAGAGTTTGGTGAAACAGAATTGGGATCGACAGAGTGATGAGAAAAGTAGGCAGGAGTACAAGGAGATGCGACAGCAGGTTAAGAGGGATGTGGCGAAAGCAAAGGAAAAGGCATATGAGGAGCTGTATGAGATGTTGGACACTAAGGAAGGAGAAAAGGATTTATACCGATTGGCCAGGCAGAGGGACCGAGCTGGGAAGGATGTGCTGCAAGTTAGAGCAGTAAAGGATGGAGATGGAAATGTGTTGAGTAGTGAGGAGAGTGTGTTGAGAAGATGGAGGGAGTATTTTGAGCAGCTGATGAACGAGGAAAATGAGAGAGAGAGAGAAGGTTGGATGGTGTAGAGATTGTGAAACAGGAAGTGGATAGGATTAGTAAGGAGGAAGTGAGCGCAGCGATTAAGAGGATGAAGAGTGGAAAGTCGGTTGGACCAGATGACATACCGGTAGAAGCATGGAGATGTTTAGGAGAGATGGCAGTGGAGTTTTTAACCAGATTGTTTAACAAGATTTTGGAAGGTGAGAGGATGCCTGAGGAATGGAGAAGGAGTGTGCTGATACCGATCTTTAAGAATAAGGGAGATGTGCAGACCTGCAGTAACTACAGGGGAATTAAGTTGATCAGTCACACCATGAAGTTATGGGAAAGAGTAGTGGAAGTCATGCTAAGAGAAGAGGTGACCATTTGTGAGCAACAGTATGGTTTAATGCCGAGTTAGAGAACTATGGACACTATTTGCTTTGAGAATGTTGGTGAAGTATAGAGAAGGTCAGAAGGTGTTGCATTGTTTGTTTGTGAATTTAGAGAACGCGTACGACAGGGTGCCGAGAGAGGAGTTGTGGTATTGTATGAGGAAGTCAGGTGTGTCAGAGAAGTATGTGAGGGTGGTGCAGGACATGTATGAGGACAATGTGACAGCAGTAAAGTGTGCAGCAGGCTTGGGTTAAAGTGCATCAAAGATCGGCTTTGAGCCCTTTCCTGTTTGTGGTGGTGATGGACAGGTTGACGGACGACGTCAGTCAGGAGTCTCCATGGACTATGATGTTTGCGGATGGTATTGTGATTTGTAGTGAGAGTAGGGAGCAGGTTGAGAATAGCCTGGAGAGGTGGAGGTACGCATTGGAGAGAAGAGGAATGAAAGTCAGTAGGAGTAAGACAGAGTACATGTGTATGAATTAAAGGGAGGGCAGTGGAGTGGTGCAGTTGCACAGAGAAGAGGTGGTGAAGGTTAGGGAGTTTATGTACCTGGGGTCAACAGAGCAAAGTAATGGAGAGTGTGTTAAAGAAGTGAAGAAAAGAGTGCTTTCAGGGTGGAGTGGGTAGAGAAGAGTGACAGGAGTGATTTGTGATAGAAGGGTATCTGCAAGAGTGAAAAGGAAAGTTTATAGGACTGTGGTGGGACCTGCGATGTTGTATGGTTTAGAGACAGTGGCATTGAGTAAAAGACAAGAGGTGGAGCTGGAGGTAGCAGAGCTGAAGATGTTAAGATTTTCATTGGGAGTGACGACAATGGACAGTATTAGAAACTAGCTTATTAGAGGGACAGCACATGTAGGACATGTTGGGGACAAAGTCAGAGAGATCCAATTGGGATGGTTTGGACATGTGCAGAGGAGGGACATGGGTTATATAGGTTGGAGAATGCTGAGGATGGAGCCCCAAGGAAGGAGGAAAAGAGGGAAGATCAAAGAAGAGGTTTATGGAAGTGGTGAGGGAAGACATGCAGGTAGTTGGTTTGAAAGAGGCAGATGTAGAGGACAGAGTAGTATGGAGACAGATGATCTGCCATGGCGACCCCTAATGGGAGCAGCCAAAAGAAGAAGAACAGTTGATTGCTGGAACTATCAACTATCTGCAAAAATCCATACCGGTGTTTTTTCTGTTTTCCGGTCTGCTGTCATTACAAGAGTTGCCTGTGGAGGTGAATCACTAAAGGCACTTTCTGTTTGTTTTTACACCTGAGACTGCGCGCTGCACAGAGAGTGCTATATAATATTTATTATTTATAATTTATACAATTAGTTATCAAATCATATATTACATATTAGTGTAGGATTTCCATGATTTTTTTTGTAATAAAGTACTATTTAACATTAAGTGTTATGTTAGTTTTATATCCATTTTAAAAACTATAGGTTCATTAATCAGTTATCAGTTCGGTCGACCTCTACTTCACAATCCATGTTTACAGTGTATGTGACTCATTTAGTAGTCTCATGTTCCTTTTGTTATTTTTCTCATGATGTGTTGCTTCTCTTAATATCAATCCCAACTCCCTTGTCTGTCTGTGGCGTCAGTAATGAAATCATCATATGGCAAGCTGTCAATTCAAGCTCTTTTTAAAACAAAGCAGGGCTGGTGAGTCAGTTTCGATTAATTGCCACCATTCTCAAAAATAGCCTCGATGATATGGCAAATGTTTACACAGAAAGCACTACAGCTCTGGGAAATGTTGTTTCCATCTTAACTGGATAATCATAATCAAACAGATTTACAAGGGAATAAGGGAGAAGTTACTCATATTCCTTCGGTCAGACATGCAAACAGATGACGCAGGAGAAAATGACGGCATCTCATCTGGTGATGAAATAACCTGCTAATGGTCAACCGGCGAGGCTCATTGAGTATGGTGGAGTACTTTATCCCAATTCCAACAACTGAGCACCCTTAGGGGGTTAAGGGCCTTACTCAAGGGCCCAAGAGTGGCAGCTTGGTATGACCAGGACTCGAAACTTCAACCCCCGGATCCAAAGGCCAATGCTTTAACCACTAGGATACCACCTCCCCCATGGCCTAAACAATGCTGCATGTTAATATCCACACAATGCCTGCATCGCACAGTAATTTCTCCAATTAAAAGTAGACTTTCTTCCTTAGTTTAAATGTATACGTTTTCTAAGTCTAAATTCCAGGTATGGTGTCTGTGTAGTGTGATGATTGTAGTATGAGGTCATAGTGGCCTTTAAAGTCTGAATGTTTTACGGAAGTGAGGTTACAGAGTATTGACTTATTCTCCGCATCAAGCAATAACCAGAGCCGTAACACTGACCCTCGGAGCCCATTGCTTTTAAATTGCATTTTTCTTTTTTTCTTTTTTTTTTCCTCCACTACTTCACCGAAATGGTGGAAATAAAGAACGGGTGTCTCACCATTACTGCTGTTTAAACTCATTCGGCTGTTCGCTCGGTGATGATAAAGAATCATTTTCGACGCATTGAATTGGGTCTGACTCTGTGCTTTCAGTAGGAAATCTCTCTAATTTCACATCTTTTCTTTATTGCTCAGTTTTTTCTTTTATTTGTCTCAGTTGCTGGTGTACCGGATTTCCTCTCTTCTGTAGTCCTTCCTCTCTCAGCACTTTTCCAGCCTTTTCGGAATACTGATTTCTCTCTGTTTGTCTCCCTCTGTGCCTCTAGCATTTTCTCTTTAACACTGTACAGCTATTCTTAGAGTTTTGTCTCACCTGTGTCGAGCTGTGAAAATGAATCTTTTACTGTCTGGATATTTTTCCGATGGTCATAATATTTCTGCATTCGAAGGCATTGAAAAAAAAACCCATCATAAAGCCAGATTTGAATGTTTCCCCGTGTTTTTAATACCTGGGCCATAAAACTAGAACTGATGTTGAAAATGAGGGACCCCAGGTTTTAATAGGATTTTTACTGATGCCTGATGTTTTTGTCCTGATTGTTTTCAGTTATTAAACCCTGCTTATTTACTCTAATAAACCAACACACACACACACACACACACACACACACACACACACACACACACACACACACACACACACACACACACACACACACACACACACACACACACATTCAGATTACACTCACAAATCAAAGCCAATGGTCCAGACAGGATTTTAACACCACTTCTACAAATGTATCTTTCTCCTATCCTCTCCCTTCTTTTGTTTATTTCTCTCCATCCCCCTTTTATTCCCTGCATTTCCGTTTATTTCTTCCAATGCTTCATCTGCTTCCAATCTTTACTTTTCCATCCTTGTTACTTCTATCTTTCTGGTCTACCTTTCATTTCTTCCCTTTCCTTCTGCTTCCTTTTCTCTTCTACCTTCACTTTCCCTTTCCCCCTCCCCTTCCCTTCCCTTCCTTACCTCTCTCATCGTTTTCCTTTTTTTTCTCTTTCCCTTCTGTTTCCTTTCTTTTCCTTTCTTAGCCCCCACCTACCTCCATTTGGTCCCTTCCTTCCCTCTCCCTCTTCCCTCTCCCTTCACCATCACATCACATACCTTTCCTTTTCTTACCATCCCTTTCCTTTTCATCCCATCCCTTCCTTTCCCTTCCTTTTCCCCTTTATATTTCCTTCTCCTTCCTATCATTTCTTTCCTATTTTCTCCACTCCCTTTCTTTCCATTCTTTCTTTTCCACCCTTTCATTTTAGTTTCCCTAATTTATCTCCACCTTTCTATTGCTTTTGCTCTTCAGTTAATTCTTTTACATTTACTTTCACTTCCTTTTCCTTTTTTTTTTTTTATCCCGCACATTCTGAATTTGATTTCGCAGCTCTGAATTAGAAAGTCCAAAGAATCTCAAGAGCTTTGGACAGATCTTCATTGTAGTTGAATGTATTGAGTGTATTCTAGTATTTACTTTACATGAACTGGTGTGTGTTCAATCTCTGTCATACAGTATGCTTTGGCGGTGTGCATGAAATCGCTGTGTACTATTTGCTAATTATCCTCTGTAAGTGTGAATAACTCTAGATTAGAAATGAGTTTATTAGAGGGACGGCGCATGTAGGACGTTTTGGAGACACGGTGAGGGAGGTGAGATTGAGATGGTTTGGACATGTGCAGAGGAGGGACATGGTGTATATCGGTAGGAGAATGCTGAGGATGGAGCCACCCGGAAGAAGGAAAAGAGGAAGACCAAGGAGGAGTTTTATGGATGTGGTAAGGGGAAGACATGCAGGTAGTTGGGTTGAAAGAGTTAGATGTCGAGGACAGGGGGGATGGAGATGTATGGTCCACTGTGGTGACCTCTAATGGGAACAGCCGAAAGAAAAAGAAGGTGTGAATAACTCTATTCTTCATTGACATAGGGGTGTTTGAGAGATTTGTTTGCTCATGTGTATTTAAAGCAGAGTATAAACAGTATAATATCAGTTTCCATATTGTTTGTAAGTAAGACGATTGTGCGTCTCCTGAAATGTCAAGAGAATTGTTCTCAAAGTGCTCATTCAGGCATTTAGGTCCTATCCCAGGAACACTCCAGGCAGGAGTATATTTTGTATCCCAGTATGTTTTGAGAAGTACCAGGATGTTCTTGAGAAGTGTTTCTTAACACAGACTGGGTCAAATGGCCATTATTTTCTGACTACTCCCAGCTGAAATCTGTCTTTATTTATCTTCACCTGACGCATCATCCAGGTTATAAATCAGTCTCTTAAAGCTGAAGGCATCTGGAATATTTACTACTGTTTAAATTGCGGCATGTTGCTTTATCCTCTGTGTAATAAAAAAGTCTTTATTATTTTTGGATTATTATTATTACTATTATTAATGGTGATCCTATCACATGTGTAGTAACACACAAGCACTTCAGAAGATGGATCGAGACATCAATCTGAGAAATCTTTTCCTCGCTCGCTCTCTCTCTCTCTCTCTCTCTCTCTCTCTTCCTCCTCCTCTTTGAGCATCTCCCGGTATATCTGTCTAGTTCTCTCTATACCTCACTCTCTCATCTCTCATCTTTATTGTTACTCATTAATATTCTTCAGCTCTCATTCATTTATTTTCTCCTCTTCTGTCTGCATCCATCTATCATTTTCCATCTTTTTTCACCACTGCTTTTATATATTAAAGGTTATGCAAAATGTTATTTCCGGTCCTATATACTTCGACTGAAGTATGCTACTACTCCCAAGTCTAATGGGTATAGTACAGTAGTTTAAAACACACTGTAAGTGGCCTGAAGGTTGTAAGTTTAAATACCGGAACGTCCAACGATCCCACATTGGTCATTCTATATTCGTGACCCAGTGGGTACTGGATAGTAAAAATGAGTATGAATGGCTTTTCTAATCATCGTGTTCATGTTTTTATATACCTCATATAGGTTTTTTAACCCTTTCCATATTTTCCTCCACTCTTCTGTGAAGATGCCCCACTAGATTGATTGTTCTTGTGGAGATTTCCATGAGATTCATTCAGCCACAAGGGTGTTAGTAAAGTCCTTGGTTATGTGAGTGAGGATGCCTGGGGTGCAGTCAACATTCAGTGCTCAATAGGGTTGAGGTCAGAGCTCTATAGCAGGCCACACTAGATCTTCCAAACATATTTCCATGGAGCTGGCTTTGGGTCTCCTAGATCAAGTAAAGGGAAAATTCAATGCTACGGCATTCAGAGACTTAATTTAAGTGTCCCAATAGATGAGATTGAATTAAAATTCATTGTCAATGTACAATGTACATGTACAGAGCCAGTGAAATGTACTTCTGTCCATATTTTATAGATCTTTTACAAGACCATGAGCACACGAAGCCCTAAAACAAAGGCCTGAGTAACGTAATGTTACAGTTACAGGACTCCAGTGTGTTGTGAAAGAGGTGTAATGGGTTGTCTCTCAGTTTTGCTTTTAATGAGGATTCGACCTGTGGCATTCTACAAATCTGCCAGCTGGTCTATTTGTGTATCTCTGTAAAAGATGTACAAAAGTCAGGACAACAAAAAAAAAAAAAAAGATTACGGTTTTCACATCCTGCAGTCTATAAGGAACTATTTTCCTCTATTTCATCTAATTGCACTCGTTTAACAGCTGTTAGTGAGATTACACTGTCAGTCTCATGTCACAAGCTCGTTAAGCTCATTTAGAAGCGTCTGCTGAGATTTCTCTCGCTTCGGTTTTATTATTTTTTCCTCTCACTCACACTATAGTGATGATCCCTTAAAATATTTTTTCTGCTCCACCTCACTCCCTCTGTATCATGTCACCATTTTTCTAAATAGGTCACTGCTTTCGTATGTCTCTCTGTTTAACCCTCTCTTTCTCTCTCTCACTCCGTCTCTTTCTCTCTCACTCCGTCTCTTTCTCTATCTCCCTTTTAATGTTGCAAGTGCTGTCACGTTATCACACGGCTTTTCGGTGTCCTACAGGTTCACCCACTTCTGCCTCACGTCTGGTGTTTATTGATTACAACTCCAAGGAGACGGGAGTTAAAGGGTTGCGTCTGTTTGAGCGATTCTGCAAACACCCTTTCTTTGTCTCGTCTCCAAAGCCTTGTTTTTTGTTTTTTTTAAGATTTTTTTTTTTCTTTTCTTCAGAGAGCCTTCAAGCATAGTAATCAGAGAAGTTGGTGCAGAAAAAAAGAGATGGGAGGGTGTGATAAAGAAGGCAAGTGAGAACATTGGGAAGCGAGCAGGCCGTTATCTGGGCTGTCTATTTTTAGCACTCTAAAAGAAGCAGTGGATTACTGAGTAACTCGTTCTCTCACTGTCTCTCTCTCTCTCTCTCTCTCTCTCACTCTCTCTCTCTCTCTCTCTCTCTCTCTCTCTCTCTCTCTCTCTCTCTCTCTCTCTCTCTCTGAGGGAACTGTACACATTCTCAGATGGGTGTTTCTGGTTCCAATTAAAGGATGAGTGTGATAAGCTATAAGGCAGAGCAGACTATAGGACAACCTTTCTCTCTCTCTCTCTCTCTCTCTCTCTCTCTCTCTCTCTCTCTCTCTCTCTCTCTCTTCCTCTGCTGCAAGAAAGCAGTCCTCATTAGTTTCGTAGTGTCTGATGCTGGATATGTGTGTGTGGTATGTGTGTGTAATCTCTTTGCTCCACATATTGCTCATAATAAGTTGGGAGTGCATCTCCACTGTGTGAGTGTAGTAGGGACTGAGTCATAAAGGAGGAAAAAAATCTTTCTTTTTTTCTGCACCATTACTTGCTACTGCGGTGTGTTTTCAGTGCAGTTTACGTCTATAATAGATGATCGGATAACCTTGTTAGGTCTCGCTCATCAGACGTTTTGATCATTAGCTATCAACATCCGGTGTTCATTTCTCTTGTTTTGTGTAGCACCTTTGTTTGGTTTCGCTGTGTACTGTATACAGTATAATTGACAACAAAAGCCGACTTAGATTTATATTACATTTACGGCATTTGGCAGACGCCCTTATCTAGAGCGTCTTAGAACTGAGCAGTTGGGGGTTAAGGGCCTTGCTCAAGGGTCCAGCTGTGGCAGTTTGATGATCCTGGGATTTGTGGGACTTGTGACCTTTTGATCCAGAGTCTGCTGCCTTTAACACTGAGCTACCACCTCCCCTAATAAGCACTCAGACCAGAACTTGAACCCAGAATATCATACCGGGTTCCAGCTTCAACTCAAATCGGCTGACTTGACTCGTAACTTCATGCCACGATTAAAAAATAGGCATAAAGCATAAACATTATTTGTTTAAAACTTTGTCAGATGTCTCTTTAGCCTGAAGCATCATCTTCATCGAAATGAAAAAAGCTACCGCACACATTGTACTGATGACAGCACTCCAAATATTTACCTGACCTAATAAAAATATAAAGAAAATAGCCTACAATTTAGACATCGTTTATAGTCAATTAACTATTTATCATGCGTAATTCCTCACTAACGCTGAGGAAGGCCTAGAGAGACATGAGATTACTGTGAATGTATATTTAGACATCGCAAAGAAAGCTTTCGGCTGCATTTGATACAAATAGTTTGGCTTAAAAAAAACACTAAATATAAAACACTATAATGAAATTCCTGTTCACAAATAAGACTTTCTGACCATATCGTACACAGTAGGAATGGTAAAATTCACCGATTCGCCTCAGTGCGTCGGTATAAAAGTTAACGATATGATGCATTGATTTCTATATAATTATTAGTAGATGCACTGTACTTTTATTATTTAGAAAGTGACCATTAATTTGTGACCAATATTTTATATGTAGATAAATTTCTCCTCAGTTTCTCAAGTGCGTTCTCTCTGCAACATTACGGAGACCGAGGCGTGTGCTGAGAGTCACATAGAATATAAATGAACATGGCAGAGGTAGAGCTGCATCTAGATGAGTGATGGAAACCAAATAGTTTTCATTTTCTTTTCTTTTGTGAACTTCAGCACTGGAAGTCATTATATTCTGTATATATCTGAATATTCTATGTCTAATTTTTTTGCAAACACCCAGAATAATGTAGCGCTTCACAAATAATCGTGATTGAGTGATGCGCTATAATAAAATAATTAATATAATAATAATAAAATGGCAGGAAAAATGCACAGCAAAAAGAAAATATGAAGATGAACACAGGACGTTTAGTGGGAGAGTTTATATTTAATATGTTGAACGTAATGGCAAGTCATTCTGCCTTATGTCAGGCGTCATTAGCGCATTTCAAATCTTCAGCGCCACTTCAGCTCACTCCCTGCTAACATCAACCAGGAATTTCCAAAAGTGACTGTACTTCACAAGCACAAGTTGGTCACTTTCAAAAGTCAGGCAGAAAAGCAGAAACAGTTTTCCCAAAAATGTAGATTTAAATTTGGCTTGGAACATTGCACGGGCTAAAAAGCCATACAATGAAGGGGAGTTTGTTAAATAATGCCTCAGTGAAGTTGTTGAAATCTTGTCTTCTAAAAACGACAAACTAAATCGCATTGTATCAGACGTCCAACTGTCCTGCCACACTGTTGAACACAGAGTATCGGACATTAACACGGCTATTGAATCACAGTTGCACTCTGACCTGGAATGGCAGAAGTTTCACTAAGCAACATGTAAAAGAAAAACGCTATTGTAAATTATTCTATTTTTGATTGTGGACTTGGTTGAACTGAGAGTTTTTTTTGTGTGTGTGTGTGTGTGTGTGTGTGTGTGTGTGTGTAAGAGGAAGGGATGGGTGATGTTCATGTGTGCCCATGTGTATGATGTGGCTTTTTGCGGTAAGACAGTAAAAACTCTTGGTCTCTGACTGGTTGGCCACCCCTGCGATGGATGGATGGATGGATGGACGGACGGACGGACGGATGGATGGATGGGAAATAAAGAAAGAATGAAACAAACAAGCCAAATTGGATAGATTGACAAACATAAAAGATGGATGCATACGTTGGGAGCGGATAGACAGATGTTAAGAAAAGAAAGATGAATAGATTGTTAAAACAAAGAGCTAAAGAAGGACAAACAGAAAAAGAACAAAGAATAGGCATGAAAAAAAGAAACATATAGACGAGCAATGGATGGTGAATAGGATGGATGGATGGAGGTAACGATGGATGGCTTACATTAAAATGGTTAAATAGACTAAATAAAAGATGGATGGGAGGTGGGGGAGGATTGACAGATGTTAAGAAAAAGATGGTAAAATGCTTAAAACAAAGAAAGAAAGACACAAGAAGAAGGATAGACAGAAAAGAAAGAAGGACGGATAGGAAAGAACAAAGGATATGCATGAAAAAAAGATCAGGCCATGGATGGATGGATGGATGGATGGATGGATGGATGGATGGATGGATGGATGGATGGATGGATGGATGGATGGATGGATGGATGGATGGATGGATGGATGGATGGATGGATGGATGGATGGATGGATGGATGGATGGATGGATGGATGGATGGATGGATGGATGGATGGATGGATGGATGGATGGATGGATGGATGGATGGATGGATGGATGGATGGATGGATGGATGGATGGATGGATGGATGGATGGATGGATGGATGGATGGATGGATGGATGGATGGATGCCAAAACATAACGGAAGACATAAAAGAAGGACAGACAGGAAAAAACAATAGATAAGCATAAAGAAACATTCTATAGACAAACTTTGGATGAATGAAAAGGATGGATGGATTTTTCACACTTTGTCTTTGCCCTAAGTTACATTTTCCTGCATAAATAAAAAAAAAAAACATTTTTTAATAAACTTTAAAACCCAGTGGCTGTTATTAAACATGACAGTGACTAAGGTTGGTGGTCCCTCCAGCACAACGGTATAGAAGTGCTGAAGAGAGAGAAGGAGTACAGTGCAGGCATGAGCCCCTTATTCTCCACCTCATTTATGGACGATTTGTTCGTCATCAGAGCTATGCTTTTTACAGGCAGTGCTGATCCGGCCAATAAAAACGTGTACCCCATTTCTCGTGTGTCTGAAACCAGAGAGATGAAGGGACAAGAGTGAAGGGGGTTAATGGGGGGAAATTCAACCAGCGTCCCTTTAATGATTTTCACCATTGCATCTCTGTGCACCTTTAAAATGCACGTTACTTCCATTTCGACTCTTTAAATCAGTTTTATCGTGCGTTTGTGAGGTCCATTTTGGACAGACATTTGTCACGCGTGATCTTTTCAGGAAGGATCTGCATTTAATACACTCCACATGCTGAGCCAGCAGCTTAGCAGGCCATCATTGACATGAGGCCGGTAGCTTGGACTTAAGTAAGTGAGATATAGATTTTTATTATTTTTTTTGGATCACTCACCCTGTTATCCATCACTGTTCAGAAGGACATAGATGCTTAAGATTTCCCCCTTTGCAGGTCGCTGCTTTAGAGCAATGCAGGAGTGAAAACCGAGCTGTTTGGAATCTTTACTGTGGATCGGGTGAAGCTGAGGGTGTTTAGGAGAGCAGCTGGACTGTATCGCAAAATGACATGGAAATATTCAGCTCGGCTTGCTGTGTGTACACAACAGCGTTTGATGAGGGGATTGCTGAGGATGATGACCGTCTGGTTAAAAATCAACATCATTTTTCATCCATCTTGCCACACCATTTTACATTCTAGCTCGGGTAATGATGCGATGCGTCCAAAAGAAGACAGCTGCTTACCTCAGAAACTTACATTAGGTTATTTTTGATTGAATAAGTCATTAAAATACTGTGCAAATTATCAGTACAAAACCAAACACTGCTAAACTGTCACTGCTGGGCCCTTAAGTAAAGCCCTTAAACCGTAACTGCTAAGCTGTGTTCCTGGATCTGCCAATTGTCATAAATGTAGATCATTTGTGAACATTTTTGTCTGAAAATTCGCTGAACACACCTAACATTAGGGCTTAACATTGATGAACCGGCGACATGGTCATGGGTGGACTTAAGGCTCATTGTTGCACGTGGGGAGCGAAGGTTGTGGTTCGTTGTGGTCCGATCCAACAGACGAGTTTGATAATTAGATGGAAAGATAGACATGAAAGAACGATTAATAGACAAAAAGAAAGATGGAGATAAAAGGGAGAATGATAGACAAATGAGAAAGAAGTAAGGATGGATAGACAGACAGATGGACAGACTGAGATGTCAAAGAAAGATCAATAGACAAAGGAAAGATGGACAAAAAAGGAAAGAAGGTACTGTGGATAGACAAACATGAAAAAAAGATGAATGGGTGGATGGCAAATTAGGATGGGTGGATGGAAGAGAAATTAGTAAGCAGAGAGGAAAGATGGATAACCAGACAAAAGGATATAAGAATCAACCAAAGAGGCAAAAATTATATGATTTACTGCTTCAAAAATATAGACTTTAAAAATGCAAAGTAAAGCCTTGGAACTACAACTAGAGAAGCAGCAATAACCTGGAGTAATCATGTTCTGTATGATGTAATCAGTCTCACGTTGTTGTGGAGGAAAAAACAAACCTAAATGTTCTTTCATGAACTTTAACATGCAAGCTGAGGCTTATAAAGTCTGACATGTAACTCTTGGGTTTTATTTCTCTGAGCAAAGAGATTTCTCAGGAGTGAAAACAGAGCTGTTTGGAATCTTTACTGTGGATCGGGTGAAGCTGAGGCTGTTTAGGAGAGCAGCTGGACTGTATCGCACAATGACATGGAAATATTCAGCTCGGCTTGCTGTGTGTACACAACAGCGTTTGATGAGGGGATTGCTGAGGATGATGACCGTCTGGTTAAAAATCAACATCATCCTTCATCCATCTTGCCACACCATTTTACATTCTAGCTCGGGTAATGGTGCAGCTGTGTACATGAGCCGCCCCGATTCTGCCAATTATCATAACTGTAGATCATTTGTGATCATTTCTCTCTGAAAATCTACTGATTAGGGCATAACATTATGAGCAGTGAAGTGAATGAAACTATCTCTACATCATGGCACCTGTTACTGGGTGGGATTTATTAAGTAGCATGTGAACATTTTGTCCTCAAAGTTGACGTGTTAGAAGCAAGACAAATTGGTGAGTGTAAAGATTTGAGTGAGTCTGACAAGAGACAAATTGTGATGTCTAGACGACTGGGTGGGAGCATCTCTAAAACTGCAGCTCTTGTGGGGTTTCCTGGTCTGCAATGGTCAGTATCTATCTAAAGTGGTCCAAGGAAGGAACAGTGGTGAACCAGCGACAGGGTCATCGGCGGCCGAGGTTCATTGTTGCACGCGGGAAGCGAAGGTTATGATACAGGTGCATGACGCCCTTCTCCAGTGAAAATGATTTGTGAAATATGATCACAAGTGCTCACTGAAGATGTGAATGGCTTTGTGTCCCAACTGTGTGCTTTCAATCCATTTACTCAGGGCACATGATAATAGCAGTTAAAAAAACGAGTCTGGTGACTGTATTTAGATGAAAGAAAAACAGGGATACAGACTAATGCATTCTGTGTGGAGATGGATGGATACATTAAAGAAAAATTTATAAATGAATGATGGACAAGAACAGGAGAAAAATGGATAGACAAACAAGAAAGAACTATGGATTGATGGATGGATGGATGGATGGATGGATGTGTGGAAGGATAGACATGAAAGAAATAAAGAAAGAAAGATACATAGACGAAAGAAAGAAAGAAAGAGAAAGAAAGAAAGAAAGAAAGAAAGAAAGAAAGAAAGAAAGAAAGAAAGAAAGAAAGAAAGAAAGAAAGAAAGAAAGAAAGAGAAAAATGGATGGATGGATGGATGGACGGACGGACAGACAGACGAACGAACGGACTGAGACATCAAAGAAGGGTTAATAGACAAACGAAAGATGGACAAGAAAGGAAGAAAGATAGATAGACAAACTTGAAAGATGGATGGATGGCTGATTGGCTGGATGAATGGGTGGCAAATTAAGATGGGTGGATGGAAGTGAAATTAGTAAGGAGAGAGGAAAGATGGATAACCAGACAAAAAATTTATATAAGAATCAACCAAAGAGGCAAAAATAGAGAGACTTTAAAAATGCAAATTAAAGCCTTAGAACTACAACTAGAGATGCAGTGTGACTGCTATGTGTAGTGACGGCTTAGCGGTTAAAGCTCTGGGTTACTCATCTGAAGGTCTTCTGTTCTCCAGGGGCCCCGATGTATCATGACTGACCCTGTGGTCTGACTCCAACTTTCTCACAAGCTGGGATATGTGAAGATAATCATTTTGATTCTGCTAAAATTTTAAAGTCTTGTGAAAATAAATTGATACCATTTATAAATTCTATGGTTTTATGTATCAGGACATCATCAAAATCATCTGGTCCTTAGCAGACCTTAAGTAAATACAATCTCAGGTGAACGGCAACACGACATTTTACACCATATTGTTATTGATTTTTGCTCAAATGTACGCTGAAATTGAGAAACCGTGTATGAAAACGTACACTTTATGATTCAGTAGCTGGTAAAACCTCCTTAAGCAGCAATAACCTGGAGTAATCATGTTCTGTATGATATAATCAGTCTCACAGTGTTGTGGAGGAAAAAACAAACCTTAACGTACTTTCATGAACTTTAACATTTAACATGCATTTTAAACTAAAGAATTTAAGGTGGGGGTACTTTTAATTTCACACATAGAAAATTAGATAGAAAAGTCTACTTCTATAACAAATCATGAGATTAGACTGAAAACCTTCAGATACATGTCATAAATATAACTGATAGACTTCTTTTCTTTTTCATTAGTCTGCACAGTAAAACTCTGATGGCTTTATCCTGACAATGACCTCCTAGCACACGCACACACACACACACACACACACACACACACACACACACACACACACACACACACACACACCTGAATCAAAGCAGTGATATTTGTTTTTCTTGTAAGCACAATAAACAATAAAGGGCTCAGTGGGCACTTTTGTGTTTTGTGCTTTTGTGTTTGTGGAAAGAAGTGGACTTCTGGAGGTCATGTTGAGGGCATGCATCTGTCTGGGTGAGAAGAAAAGACAATTAGGAATGTGGGAGAGGAAAGCTGAGCATAATGTGTAAGGGACTGTGGGACATAACACGTGTGTGTGTGTGTGTGTGTGTGTGTGTGTGTGTGTGTGTGTGTGTGTGTGTGTGTGTGTGTGTGTGTGTGTGTGTGTGTGTGTGTGTATATATGTGTATGTATATATATATATATATATATATATATATATATATATATATATATATATATATATATATATATATATATATATATATATATATATATAAACACACAGAATCTCAACTTTGAGCCGTTATTGTCTAAATAACTGACAACAAAAGTGAGTACACCCTGAGCCACACGGTCTATTCATTGTGTCCATGCAGTTAAAATTTGGTGCTTTGAGTACAATTCTCTCATACTGACCCCTGAACGTTCAACATGGCATCACATGGCAAAGAATCTCTGAGGATTTGAGAATTAGTATTTTTGCTCTTCACAAAGATGCCGAGGCTAGAAGAAGATCTGTAACTGAAACTGAGTTACAGTACAGTGGTCAGGGTCATACAGAGGTTTCCCAAGACAGGTTTTACTCGGAACAGCAACCTCGCAAAGGTCCATCAAAGAAGTTGAGTTCTCATGCTGTGCTTCAGGTGCAGAAGCTGCTTAAAAAAACAGACTCATGAGTGCTGCAGCATTTAGAGGTTGCAGAAGTGAAAGGTCCACTTGTCAGTGCTCAGACCAGACGCCACACACTGCAACAAGTCGGTTTGCAGGCCATCGTCCCAGAAGGAAGCCTCTTCTGAAGCTGGCTCACAATAAAAGCCCACAAATAGTTTGCTGAAGAACATCCTGTCAAAGAGCATGAATTACTGGGACCATGTTCACAAGTAAGATAAACTTGTTTGGCTCAGATGGTGTCCAGCATGTGTGAGTAGAACCAAGAAAATCATGTCTCACCTACAATCCAGCATGGTGGTGGTAGTATCATGGTCTGGGGCTGCATGAGTGCTGCTGGTACTGGGGAGCTGCGGTTCATTGAGAGAAACATGGATTCCAACATGTTCTGTGACAGGATTCAGGCAGTGCTGGATAACAGTGGTGCTCACAAAAAAATACTGACACTTTGGACACAGATATGACATGTTCACTTAGGGTGTACTCACTTTTGTTGCCAGTTATTAAGACAATAATGGCTCAAAGTTTAGTTATTTCTTAGAGGACAGTAAATCTATACTGCTATACAAGTTGCACATTGACTTCTCTAAAATATATTAATTTCTATTATATTGTCCCTTTAGGAGATAAAATAAAGTGGTTGCTGAAAACATATATTTTTTAGGGCTGTTAATCAAAAATTGCTTTTGAAAAATAATAATAATAATGGACTTGTAGTGTAGAAGAGTGTAAATATATTATATTTATAATATAAAATAATTTATTATTATAATTTTTTTTTTATATAAAAAGCGAAAGCAACTTAAATATTAAATTTCTTTTGCACAAAGTGTAGAATAAAAAGATATATATTTAATTATGGTTATTTTATTATTTTTATTATATTATTTTATTAAAGACTAATATCTTAGTATTTGTAGTTGTAACGTGATATGTATCGTGTATGGTTGGACTTTTTTTAATTTTCAGAAATTCGTTCAACATATTATCAGGCTTTGACCTTGCATTGACCTTCCCATTTTATACACATTGTTTATACAGTAGTTGTAGGGTCTACATCAGTCTTAGTATGCTCTGTGAAAGTTGGTGTCCTCTATACATGCCTGAAATTTGTTTTTGTGTATGTGTGGATGCGTGTGTGTGTGTGAATGCATGTGTGTGTGTAGGTGGCTTCCATCCCACACGCAGCTCTGTAGCCTAAAGGCATTTTCTACTGAATCCCATTAGCCTGTCTTTTCCAGTGGAAATGGCAAGGCTTAGTGTTCGACCAGGCCACTGCAAGCACATCATTAAACTGTAATGAATGCCACGGTCGAGCGCTGGAATGAGCCGATGTGTGTATAGAGCCTCGGGTCCTAACAGCAGCCTCCGCTCTTGCACACAAGTCAGAGCGACGTGGAACATGCAGTGCCTAAATCAGGGCCGTGTGTCTGAAAGAGAGAGGGACTGCTACCTGCGCTGTAGAGAAGGATTTGTCATTTTGTCAGAAACTCTGTGTAAGCACATTGCTGCATTTTTACCCTCATGCACATCTATACTGTACATCTCGTCTTCGTCAATGGTAAGACGCGCTTAGGTCCGCTTAACCAAGCTCCATCACCGGACAGAAGGTCCACCTCTTTTTTATTTTTTTTGCATATTATTAGTGGTGATAAAGTAGAGCAGGGGGTTTTTTTTGTTTTTGTTTTTTCTTTTGTAAACAGTCCTCTTTTTTTTTTTTTTACCTCAGATTTATTTTTTAAGCAGTGAAAAAATTCAGCTGTTACCCTCATTATGCAGTTACGAACCTTTGTGTATCAGACGAATGAATGGGATGGATAGATGGGGGAGTTGTATATAAACAAATATATTCATTTACAAAGAAGATGGATGGATGGATGGATGGATGGATGGATGGATGGATGGATGGATGGATGGATCGTTGGATGGATCGTTGGATGGATCGTTGGATGGATGGATGGATGGATGGATGGATGGATGGATGGATGGATGGATGGATCTGCATCAATAAGCTTTAGCCGTAATGAATCACCGGTTCACAACTGTACCTTTCTTGCACCTCTTTTAATAGATACTGACCTCTGGAGACCAGGAACATCCCACAAAAAGTGCAGTGCAAATTGTGATGTCTAGACATTGGCTTCTCCAAAACTGCAGCTCTTGTGGGATGTTCCTGGTCTGCAGTGGTCAGTATCTACACAACCCTGCTAATAAAAGTGTTTATTTTCAGTTTTGCTTCATGGACACTTCTGTTCCCTCACAACCTCCTTTGTGACATTTCTGCACTTTTTTTATGCTAATCATTTCCCTTACTTGTAGGTGTTGGGTGCATGAGGCACAAAACGGAGTGTGTTGCTTATGGAGTACGGTGTATATAGTGATTCTTCCTTGTTCTCCTCTTCATCTCTCTTTGTTTCAAGGGCACAGCCTCTTCTGGTGCAGTGCCGCTGTAAGAGAAGAGGTAAATGGTAATAAGAGCAGATTGAGGAGCCCCAGAGCAACGCTAATCGGCTCTCCCGTGTCGGGGTGGGATATCGTGCCATCCTCTAATACTCTGAGCATGCCACTCTCGGGACAGCCGGGAATAAATGAAGGGTCACCTTACTGCACCATTTACTGTAGGGAGGGTTCGGGTTCCTTTGTGTGGCTGAAGATGGATTTGGAAGAAACGAGGTGTGGGTTTAAGAAAATGCCAATAACTTTTACAGACGTTTCCGTGCCTATGGGTTTACATACATACTGTTTAACTTTGTAACAGTTAGTGATATCAAGCAAGAGACAAAGAGAGGCTGATGAAGGGAAGACCATTTATAGCTGCCTTAACAGAAGTGATAACAGGAATTGATCATCCCTAAATTGCTGTGGTGTGAAAGGAGTTTTAAAACTTCCAAATGTGTCCAGATTGGTAAATAATCAGCTCTTGAAATATGGAAATAGGGATGTATCACACTACCCTGCCATTCACTGTTTTCCTATAGCAGCACATACTGCATGCCGCTCGGGAAAACACCGTGCCGATATCCCAGAGCATATTAGAGGTTTCTTTTTGGTCCTGGGATTTTCTTAGTCCTTTCCAAATGCCGTCTCCACAGTAACCTGTACCTGCGAAGCATTGGAGCTGGAGAACTGCTTCACTTGCCTGGTAGTAAAATGTTAAGTATTTGATTAAAAATAGCTCCTCCTAGGAGGGATGGCAAAAAAAAAGAAGAAGCCAAGAATGCTGAGAGTTAAGCGTGACTGGGTCGACTCGTGAACTGTGAGAAAATCTGCGTTCTGAGATCTCCAGCGACCTGGCTGTGTGGGTCGTGCACATAATTAGAAAAACCCAAATACCCACAAGGCCCTGAGCTATACGCGTTTGTATGCACAAGTGCTTTTCAATCTGCTGTGATTATTTAGCATTTGGATGCTGAGCTATTCCTCCACACCCCCCCACCTCCACACACACACACACACACACACACACACACACACACACACACACACACACACACACACACACACACACACACACACTTCCTTTCTTTATTACTACAGCAAGCAGACTGCCAGGTGTTGGAAAGGCAAAGAAAAGGAGGAAAACGGTGCACAAACATCACGGATTGGATATCTGTTGTTATTCCTCTCGTTTTTTACACCCCTTTCCCCTGTGAGAGAAGGAGGCTCTCGATCTGCTCCTGTGCCAATGTGCACAGAGCATAAAGATCACACGAAGAATTTCTTACGGTCGCAAGGAAAATGCTCGGAATGCGAAATGTTTCGGGGGTGGAAGAGACGTGAGGGCTGATCACGATGTGAGCGACTGATTCTTTTCGAGAGCTTGTCGTAACCTTTTGCACGTCTGCACTCCTCTGCTAAGTGTAGACACATATTCTAGTCATATTCACCCACATGTCTGGATGTTCTCTGCTGTGTGTGTGTGTGTGTGTGTGTGTGTGTGTGTGTGTGTGTGTGTGTGTGTGTGTGTGTGTGTGTGTGTGTAAAAAAGACTTGTAATACTTCTCAGATTTCCTTCTCTCCAAGTGTGTGCACTAGGGGGATCTGCAGTGTGACAAAGGGTGCCTGCTGCAGCCGCAACAATTAACATGAATGTGCTTACTGCCTACTGATTGGCTGAGAGCGGTGCCATCTCTTTTCTTAACTCCACCCACTCCCACACACCCACTGTTCACTGGACAAGTGAAATGAGTGGGCAGAGACACACCCACCTGCACCCTCTTGTGTATGTGTGTGTGTGTGTGTGTGTGTGTGTGTGTGTGTGTGTGTGTGTGTGTGTGTGTGTGTGTGTGTGGGGTTCATACAAGACACTGCTGCCCTCTAGTGGCGCTTGACGCACACATAAAAGCATAGACATACTCTCACATTTCTAGAAGTATGCTGCTTGGTTAAGTAGCAGGTCATTACACACGCAGCTTCCTGATGATTCAGTTTGGGCCGTTCAGGTGCTAACGCAGAGTAACACAACATTAACAGAAAACAAAAATGAGAGCAGGAGAGAAAGAGAGAGACACAGGTGGAGAGATGAATAATAGAGATAGTGTGGACGGAAAAGGGGGGGCAACTGCAGGTGAGAAGACGACAGTGAAATCCACACCTCTCTTTGTGCCATCTTCCCGAAATTTCTGCTCTCGCTCATAAGTAGGTCCTCAATGTTTCGGTTAGACTTTCTCATCTATATGTATGTCCAGCTGTCGTGCTGTCTTTACAGTGCTGAGGAAACATCTGTCTTCACACCAGTTGGAAGAGTGTGTAGAGTCATGACTTTCTTAGGAGTCACACCCAGGCTTGTGAAGCTGCTCTGGGTCTGTGCACGAGTTTTCAGAACGCAGATCACACTCTCAGATATGCAGACCACGAAAGATAATGAAGATTAGAGTTGGTTTCAATGATGCAACCTGACATTTGTGGCGCTTACTTAACTCCTTACACCATACAATACTGTACATTGACCATGATATGTTCCTTCTTGATCCTGTACATTATAGATCATTTTGTTTTTAGAAATGACAAAACAATACGAGGTTTCAGACTAGTTTTGTAGTACGCCAACAGATGCACAAGCACAAGGCTGCAAACAAAGTCAGGAAGCACTGAGGTATGAAGTATGTTCACTGAGGTTAAAAGTGGTTAAGGCTCTGGGTTACTGATCACAAGGTCGGGGGTTCAAACCCCACTATCGCCACTCTTGGGCTCTTGAGCAAGGCCCTTAACCCTCTGTGCTCCAGTGGTGCTGTATCATTGCTAATCCTGCACTCTAACCCCAGATTCCTAACATCACTGGGATATGTGAAGATGATTATTGGTTCCCTTTTGTCTTGTTCCTCTCAAGGTTTCTTTCTCATGTTATCTTGGGGAGTTTTTTCTTGCCATAGTCACCACTGATTTGATCATTAGAGACAAGATGCAATGCAATTATAAGGAACAAACCATTGTACATATATTGCTTTGAGACAATGTCCATTTAAAAAAAAAAATGTTTAAATTTAACTAAAAATTGAACCTTCACATTTTTGACTTTTTTATTAACCTCAAAATCTTTCGAGCTCAAGTTTTCATTTTAAGCGTTGTATTATTTCAGTAAACCCAACATCTCTGTGATTTTGAACAGCTTTATGAAAGCTCTCCCCTTTTTCTTTTTTTACCACAGTCGTCATTTGCGCTCCAGAGATTCGATGTAGCCACAATTGAAGTTCTGTAGCTTTTTACTGTAACAGCTTTTTGCAGTAAGGCTCACTTGCTTCTCATTGCTTCACATTTCAATCTAGAGGTCACTCTGTACTATGTTTGTAATCTGCTTACGAACTTGTATGTTGATCTTCTGACCATTTATATTACGACTCTGTTGTCAAACTGTCGTTTCCCTCTCGCAGCAGCTCACTCTGGTTTCCTGCGCACTCGCTTTTTTCAGGCAGAGGTGAACCTGCAGGACTTTAAGTGCAGCATCAAACGTTTTTCCGCGAGAGAGCTGTTCTGTTTTGTAGCAGGTGATTCCCTGGAGGTCAGGTGTATCCTGCATGCCCGCTGATGTCAGGTGAAAAAAAGGGCTACGGTGGCACTGTGTGAGTACACAGAGACGCTCTCAGCTTATCCATAGGCTGTTGACACTGTACTTTTTCTCACTGTTATGACATTGGGGATGTGCCTAGAGTTTTAGTATGGCTTTGATAGAAGTACTGCAAAGTTGGCTTCAGTAGCAAATTTCAATCAGATCGTCCTTGTTTACCAAAATTGTTTATTCTGAATACATTTTGCTGCTGAAACTTTAACTTAGCGACTATTGTACTGTATGTGTAAAAAAACAAAACACACCAGAGACTGTGTGTGTTTGTTGGGTGACCTGAAAGGTTACTGGAGTGCAGAGTAAAGTTGTGTACGTGATCGCGCTAATCATTGGGTCATCACGCACATGGAGCTGGCAGAGCTGTGTTTTGGATTAAGTGGTGTGTGTGTGTTTGTATCTGGCTGTGTGTGTCACTGTATGTGTGCTGCTTGGTGACCTTTATATAACGACCGAAATGTCACTGTCCACTTAGACTGCCTGTCATAAGTATTTAGACCTTTTTTGATTGGAAACATAACAGATCAAAACTGGAATATTTTTTGTGTTGCCTTGCCTATAGACCTCGTACCTCTATACTTTTAAATCATACTTTATTCACTAATCTTTCAAGTACATGGGAATATACACCCATCAGGCATAACATTATGAGATTATGAGTACCTGTCTAATATTGTCTTGGTGCCCCTTTTACTACCAAAACAGTCCTGAACCATCAAGCATTAACAGCATTAACTTCTTCAGCAAGGTGATCTACAGGAGCTCGTATCTTAGATCTGACCACACGGACCAGCCTTCATGCATCTCCCCACGTGCATTAATGATCCTCGGTCGCCCATGACCGTTCCTTCGGGCCACTTTTGATAGATACTGACCACTGCAGTCGTCTAGACATCACAATGTAGCCCTTGTCAAATTCGCTCAGATCTTTACACCCATTTTTTCAGCTTCTAACACATCAATTTTGAGTACAAAATGTTTACTTGCCTAATATATATATAAACCCCCAAGCTAGCATAATTAACAAAAAACAACACAGCGGATTCATGTTTATGATTTATAAAATACTAGTTTATCCGCTACGCGGATTTCACGGACTAAAGGCCAGTCCGTGAAAATATTTTCAGACATTAAACCGGTCCGTGGCGCAAAAAAGTTTGGGGACCACTGATATATCTCACCCACTATCAGGTGCCTTGAAGAAGAGATAATCAGTGTTATCCAATTCATGCATTTTAATTATACACATTGAAAAGTCAACATTGATCCGAATTAAGGAAAGTCAGATCTGCCCATTGGCTTCCCATTTGTCTTGGAAAAGACTGTCATGTTGCGCTGATTCTGATTGAGCAGTTTATGTTTAGTGGTAGCTCAGTGGTTAAGCCTTGGGTTTACTGATCAAAAGGTCGAGGGTTTAAGCTAAGTATTTGGGCCCTTGAGCAAGGCCCTTAACCCTTAATTCAAGAAGGTGAATGCCTACTTGAATAACTTCCACAATGTTTGTTTTCTCAGCTCACTTCTTGACCCTGATGTTATAAAACATTTAAAGTAGCGACTAATGCCATTAATGTGGTTAATATGCTCTTGATGGTGGATGTTTAAAAACCAAGAACAGAACTGGTTGAGAGATTTTAAGCTTCCAAAATCACCTGCCATTAATTAAAGCATCAGCTCAAGCCCATACGCTCCCAGAGCCTCTGTTAATATGCACCTAATAAGATTTTGGGGTTTATTGGAACACCTGTTAAATATTTTAATATTACCTTGCCATCGTTATCAGTCTGGTTTGTCTCGTCTGTGACAATAATAACGAGTAAACGGCAATTAAAAATCCCAAGCAGAATCCGCACCAGAATACACACTAAATCGAGGCCATTGCGCTTTGTTAAAAGAACCTATGAGAGTGTCGTAATTAAGAGTGTAGCACCAGGTTTTTTATTATAGTGCTTCACCCTTTAGAGAAGCTGCAGTTTAATCCAGCTGCACCACTCTCACGCTCTCTCCCCATCAGCATCCTGTTTAAGCCCCATCACTCTGTGCCCTTTTCCCATGGGCCTTTGCATCTCCTCTAAACAGGAGGTTATAGGCAGGTGTCAAGGCGAACTGCTCAGACAGATGGTCGGTGTCACACAGACGGCAAGCATTTATTATTTATTTCTTTTCTACAAAGGCCGGCGCGTGTGCAAAAGCGGACCTCAGCACTGCTCTTCACTGGGGGGTTGAAAAATGAAACCTTTCTTCACCTTAGCAAACGGTGCATCTTTTCCAGCTCTCGTTCCCACTGCGGCGTGGCAAACTGCTGCACGTTACCAACTGTCTCTATTAGCGATGGGCTTGACTTATTCCGAGGCATATTTTTAATAGAGTGTCACATTTAGTCAGAGCATCACTCACAGAGTTTTCTGGAGCGCTGGGAATTCTTGGAATTTTGATTCTTTAGCATACAGATTTAAGATGTGTGTGTGTGTGTGTGTGTGTGTGTGTGTGTGTGTGTATCGTTGTGTGTGGGTGGGTGGGTGTGCACTTAACAAGCACTGACAATTAGAAGCAATAAACTTGAGCATTTGCATTCTCAATAAAAGCTATTGTAAGATGAAACCTGCACTGTTTTTTTTTTCCTCAAATCGAATGCAGGAGTTTTTATAGCAGCATTTCCACCCATACTCCAGCCTGTACACATTACAGAAGCAGCTTATTATTTTTTTATTGAAATACAGCGGGGAAGGAAAGCAATTAGGGACATCCTGTGGATAAACTGAGAAAAAGGACACGCCAAAGCGTTGGTTTTTAGGAGAATGACGAGAGCTGAGCCACGGTTGTGTAATCAGATGCGGAAAATTTTGACAATTCTTGTAGACAAAACATTGTATTATGGTTATTAAGTATTTATAGAGAAAGACTTTTCATTCTAAAATTAATTTATTCATTATTCACATATTCAGCTACAGTAACCTTAGATAGAATTGTTTCGGATCTAAATTTTCAGACGACAGACCACCGTTGCATTTGGATGGAGCTTTCCATTCTGATAGGCGTGGTCTTTTCTGGGGTGACTCCTCCCCCCATATCCAGGGCTCACAATGGCTCACTGAATGAGTTTGATAATGATGTAAATCATATGCTATGGGCTTCACACTCACATGATCTTACACCAAATGGACACTTATGGGAGATTTTCGAGTGAACTTGTTAGACAGTGATCATCACCACCACCACCATAATCAAAACACAGACTGAGGGAAAGTCTTTATGGAAGGATGTTGTTTATTGCTTCAGTACTCCAGTTCCAGAGACTTGCAAAATTGATGGCAAGTTCAATTCAATTCATTTTTAATTCTATAGCATTGTCTCAAAGCGGCTTTTCGGAAATAGAGCGGTTATAAGATGTTGTATAAAGTTGTATAAGAGAATGTGTAAGCTTATGGTGGCCCAGAATTCTTACCAAGACAGTTTATTATATTTATTATATATTATATTGATTATATAAGTTTTAATTATATGCAAACTTTTTCATTATAGCATTATATTTTCAATAAAAAATCCTATTTTGGCTAATTGTGTAACTAAAGTTTACATTACATAACCATTTAGAATGAATGGGTGTGTGTGTGTGTGTGTGTGTGTGTGTGTGTGCATGCATGCATGTGTACAATGGTGTAGTGCTGTTCTGTCCTAGTCCCCGGTGTGTCCTAACCACATGTTCTCTGGCACACTGTCTTCTGTTTACACTGACTTTACTGGACAGTGATCATTCCTTTCCAGAGGTGTGTGACACTGAGTGTTTTCCATGCGTGCACACGCCAGTGTTTTCATTCACACACAAACACACACACACGCTGCAAAAGGCCTGTTGGCACATGACTGAGCCCACCATGTGATTCTAAATCTTCAGCGGTAAACCCTTGGCATCAAACTACGATTTCAACACACCCCTGGACTGCACCGTGTTCCAGCACACACACGCACACGTACATCCACGTATCACAGCAGTCTACAATTAGAAATTGTTCTGTCTGCTCTTCTTCGATGGCAAACGTTTGGATGCTGTAGTGTAAAAGAGCTTTGATAAGAAATATAACCCTTGGGACTCGTGTAAGCTGAACAGCTTTCAGAGGTTTTTGTGAGGATGTAGACTGAAATTGAGGTGCTTCAGATGATTAAATATAAGAAAATAAAGTCATTTCAGGTTCAGTGAATAGCAAAATTCTTGGTATAGCACAGCATTCGTTTAGTTAAACTGTATGTCACTTATTTTCAGCTGTAATACTTTGCTTTGTCTAACAAATAGCGCCCTGTGTTCATGTGCACGATTTGCATCATGGCAGTCACGATCACACACGTTCACACTATTAAATAATACCAGCTGTTTGGACCTAAAAATGTCAAATCCAGACTGCATTTCAGGCCAGCGTCCCCGATATAGACACAGTCAAGATCAGCCTGGTGTTTATTTACAGAAGCATTGTGGACATTATTGATTTGGTTATCCTTGTGGAATAATGTTCCTGTTTTTGTTTAGTTTTTTTTGTCACACCGCATCCTCACACCATTCGTCTCTGTTCAAAAACGACTTAATGGGTTTTGTTTCACTTTCTCACATAGAATTGCTTACATGGAGAACTGTAACGAAGGCACTGTAAAATCCTCAAATCTGTTTTGCTCATTTTGATTTTTTTGTGTGTGTTCTCTCTTTTCCCAATTTCAAGTTTTAGTTTTTGCCCTAAGCACAGCCATCTCCTGGCTGTTTCAGCCCCAGTTCAGGCACTTAGCAAATTCGATACCAACGTGCCATCTTTAAATTCATCAACATCAACTCCCAGGTCTCCAGTCATGGTCGTGTGCAGTATTAAAAGGGACTAAAAGTACTGCACACGACCATGACTGGAGAACTGGGAGTTGATGTCTTCAGCACCATGTTATGTAAAGAGGAATTTAAAGATCTTAACATATATCCATAACATATACTTTACATATGGACGAATATGTAAGGATTTTTGCCATGAGAAACAGGAGACTATTGCTGTAGATAGATTGATGGATGGACAGAACAATAGCCAGACAGAAAAAAAGGGAACTGTAATTGATAAACAATATAAGTAAAGTTTAAGGTTGCTGCTATAAAGTAATAAACTGAGGAAAAACATTAAAAGGATAATTTTTATAAATTAATATTTTTTTTTAATAAAAGGTAGCAAAACAGAAAAGTGGTTATATAATGTTCTGATACCGTCTTTGGTTATGTAATGAGGAAAAAATGCAAACAAACTTTAAGAAAAGGAAAAAAGTTCTATAAAAATGAAAAAAACTTTTTATATAATGTTCAGATTTTATACTGAAAATAGGCTCGATAAGTTGTTTTAGGATACAATTTTAATTAAGAACTAATCTGATCCAATAAAAACAAGATTAATAGAGTTTAAATTTAAAATACAGTTTTTAAGTTTTAGTTTTCAAAGTTGTTTTTATTATCACTGTTTGGTTATATTTTAAATTAGATTTTTCCTTTATTAGTAAATTTGAGAACTTGATCTCAACTGATTGCCCACCTATCATGTGTACCAGCATCTCCCCTCATATAATGAATAGGCCCTGGGTAAAACGTCAAGAAAGGGTGTCCAAATAAATAGTTTGTCGCTTTTTGCTTAAAAGAATACAGTATATTTTTTAGAAGTACTAAAAAACAAGTTTTTAAGTATACATTTTCTTTTTTGCTGCAGTGCTTGCGAGCAAAATAAACTACTCTTGATGATGAGTCATGTAAAGGGAGCTAACATCACCCAAAATCCAAACTTTCCTATTCATTTTGGAAAACTGTTTTAAGACCTGCAAGTTCCTTTTTGTCATTGTTAATTTTGTGTTTGTCTGATGATTTCACTGGAACGAATGGTCACATGTTCGTTAGATTGGTCAGGAATGATCATTGTGACCAGCAGATAAACTACAAATTAATTAAAACAGTTGCAAAGTCACACAAATGTCAAAAACCTGAAATAGCATTTCTTTAATAGTTTCCTTCCTGTCTAAAGACCATTTGAAGGATATTTCAAGGAAAAGGATTAGCAAACTCGGTATGTCTATGAACAAGCAAACATTGCTGCCTAAAAAGGAATCCTTCAAATTAGAAATGTCCTGTCATCAGACTGCAAATCAATAATAAATTCTGGAAACAAATTAACCCAGCTCTAAACAAATGACAATTTGACCGGATCATATAAACAAGATGTCGTATTATACACTCCAGATGTACACAGGATTTCCTGCAAAATGGAGAAGAACCCCCAACATGTGACCAATACAAAACAGGCATGAACATATACAGTGGTACCTTGACCTACAAGTGCATTAATGTACGAGTTTTCTGAGGTACGAGCGGTCACTCGGTCGATTTTTGGCTTTGTTACGCAAGCAAAAAATTGAGGGTGGTGCTCGAGAGCGAAGCGAAGCCAGAAAGCGAAGATTGTAAAGAAAATTAAGATAAGCAAAGAAGAAAAAGTAAAAAAATTTAAAAGTTTAGGGATACGTAGTGTACAGGAGTATTAGTAAAAAAAACGAGTTTTTCCTCTGCCTCAGCTTATCGCCTCTAAATGCCCCAAACTACCCCAAACCCCAAATTTTTTACTTGAGAAATCTCTTAACTGCTCAGTTGTATCAACGAGACAATTATAAGTCGCTTTGAAAAATGGTGTCCACCAATGACTGCAATACTCTTAACAACTCCTACATTGATCCCACCACGTTAATAGCCATTGATGCTGGCATTGCATAAAAAAATGTAAGAAACAAGGATTAGCAAGCTTGGCGGTGGTAGAAGCGTCTCCACTGATGCAACTGAAAGAGAGTTCGACCTATTTTGTACAGCATTTTGCTTTACAGGATTTCTTCCACACTGAACTGAACATTTGCAAAAACATCTGTATTTTCTTGGCTATGTTGTCTCTAATTCATTTTGATAACAAGCTCTGCCTGTTCCACCATAAAAGATTTCAATTTAACTTTATGCGTATGAATGTGTGCCGAGTGTAAATTAACGTGTTCTGACTGAGAATAATACGGTCTGAAGAGGCGCTGGGTTTATGATATGACTTGTAAATGTAACTTTGCACGTAAATTATAAAAATGCAATGTATGAACACTTGTTTATGGTGTCGGGATTCCATTAACCTAAATGTCAGTATGTGTCATTCATGTGTTTGAAGATGAATAGAGTACAGAAAAGAGAACTGGGTTCATCCTTAAGGACATTTGGAGTCACAACAACCACAGCACAAGAGCAATTTCTGTATAGATTCACTGTTACCAGATATATTAACGGTTAGTAGGTTTAAAACTGTACGCGATAAGCGATTGTGGGTGTGCGTGTACAAAAGTGTTTACTAGTCCAAAAAAATCGGAAATAAAGTGCCAATGTGGGGAAGAATGTGCAGTGAACATGTGTTGAAAAAAAAAAAAAAAAAAAAAGAAACTATTAAAAAAGCACTTATGTAATAGAAACTCTCACCTGTGGTGAGCAGAGAGAGATGGTGGACCTGGTAATCAAATCTTTTAATGTTTAGAACTTTCTTTTTCTTTATGCACAGGTGGCCATAGGAAAGCTATACGAGGTTCAACGGACCGTCGTTGAATTCCAGCCGAGGAAATTCTTCTGATTGGACATGAGTGGACTACTGAGCGTTCCGTGGCGGTGGATCAAGGCTTTGCAGAAAACGAATGACACTTTGACACACCTTATTTATGGGCCCAAGTTGAAAAGATGATGAAGGTGCTGTTTACTCAACGGCTTTGTCATATATGCATTCACTATTCCCATTTCAGTTACACCAGTGTTCCCTGTTTAAAGAGTCAGCTGGGCTGAATTGCACACTCCATTGAGTGCAAATACAACACGGCAAACACACCACACAGCCTACTATCAGTGCCCGCTATTAGAATTTTGTTGTTTTCATTAACTTTGTAGATACAATTATGTATTTGTGTCCTGTTTCATTAAAGCTGTGTTACTTAAAAACTCTACAAGCTGGAAAATTCCTGATGGCTTTAATATCAGTAACAATTTCATAAAAGTTGAACATGTGATATTGTGCATTGGGGTTAAAGTTTTTCCACAAGGCCAAGAGATTTAAAATAGATTAGTTTGTTAGTTTTTAGGCAGGGATGACCCAGTGAGCTCGAGTATAGGGTATAAAGATCATGTTGCACAATGCATCCTAGGCTAAATACAGGGTTGGAGGGAGGGGGACATTGAACTGGTTTCCACTTGACACTGAAATGGGTTCTAGTTCAGTTCTTCTCCTGTAAGTGTGTCAACTGGTAATAATAAAAATAAATGTTTTATTTTTAGTTTGCTATGCATTCATGTAAAATATAAGGATGAGGATAACGATAATAAACATTTATGAGAGAATAACTGAGTGCACAAGTCTGAAAATCCTTGTAGTTTAAAAAAAAAAAGATCCACATGCTGTATAACAGTGCTCCCCAACCCCCGGGCCCCTCTGGGTCAATTGGTACCGGGCCACACAGAAATAATACATAACTTACATTATTTCTGTTTTATTTATTATCTGATTCTGAAAGGTTTTATTTTGGATATTTACCGGATTCTCTCCACCACATCTGTCTATGACTCACTCTTGATGCATGTCATGGTGCCTCGGTCACATGTCTTACCTCCATCCGCTACCTTCTTTGGGCTCCGGCCGCTAACACATAATACATTACCGCTAAATACAAACCCCCATTTTGGTATTTTTCCTGATATTAAAACCTTGACTACATTTTCAAAGTGTTCAAAGAGTCCTGTATAATAACACATCTAATATCCTTTCTACGAAGTATATTTTGTCTTCCTCGTTTAGTCTTAAACCTGACAAACGTTTACAGTCCGCGATATATTCACACTACATATGCAACATGTGATCATAAAGTGAAAACTCTCCCGATATACAGATTACGTTACATTTATTTTATCTACAGTCATTGCCAAAAGTTTGCGGACACCCGGTCATAAGTACGATATGTGGTTTTTGAGCAGCGCATTCCACATTTAGTCCCAATTTGCTCTTATAATTCCCTCCACTCTCCAGGAAAGATGTTCCACTAGATTGTGGAGTGTGCTTGTGGAGATTTGTGTTCATCAGCCACAAGGGTGTTAGTAAAGTCACGTACTGATGAATGTGAGGTGAGGCCTGGGGTGAAGTCAGTGTTAAAATTCATCCCAAAGGTGTTCATTAGGGTTCAATACTAACAACAATGTGGCTGTTTGAGCACCAATCTAGTGGAGCATCTTCCCAGAAGACTCGATTATTATACTTTAAAAGGGGTGTGAATGTTTAACAGGAAGTAAATAAAAACATATTATAGTCAGGTATCTGCAAACTTTTGTCCACATGGTGTATACTGTGTGTGTTTTCTCAGGGTCCCATATGTGACACTTCCTCTTTAAACCCTGAAGATAAACCCTACATCAGATGCTCATCTAACTTGACTAAGCTAAATTATACTGGGCTGTAATTCGTATCAGAAATGGCGCCTCACATATCGCAGAGTGTGATGGGTTAATGAAACTGTCGGTTGCAATAGCGTGTGTGAGAAACCCGCTTTACACATCATCTACAATTCAAGCAGAAGAAACAATGTCCTAATGGAGCTTCATGCTTCACGATTAGCAAATGCAGCTTGAAGGCTGTGCACATCAAAGTGGTCGGAATAAATTTGTGTGGCGTGATGGACGGTTGAGAAAAACCCTTCTTGTTAGTGAAGAGAAGAGATTTGCAATGCTTAGAGCTGAAACAGCAAGCGAAATAACAAGGGAGAAACAAACCGAAGAAAATGATGGTTTTAAAAGTGCAAACGGAGCTGAAACACCTGCTTTTCATCTTGTTTGCACTTACAAGCAATAGTAAGTCTGTTTTTTTGTTGTTGTTGTGATTACTTCAGAGATGGACCTTTATCTAAGAGCTAATTCCTCACATGATGTAAACCTTTTTGAAACTTTTCACATATACAAACCATCAGGTAATGTTCAAAAAGGACTTTTCCTCTCAAAACAGCCATACAGATATTGCACCATAGTTTGTTTCTCTCCCCAGAGTGTTTCACGTTTATCTCTGAACCATATTGCTCAGCTTTTTCTTTTTTTTTTTTTGCCTTTGGATAGTAACGATTGAAAACAGTCTGTGTCAAGCTCAAGGGACAGGACATTCAGCTGAACACTTTCTGTTTGTAGTTAGCTTTTCCCCCCACTATTGCCTTTTTATGTAAGTGTACAGAAACTTCCCTTATATTCACTCACTTCATATACACAATGTCCTGCTTTTATATGTGGTACTGAGATTCATTAAGATAGACATGGAGAAGCAGAAGCTCAGGTTTTGGGCTTCTAATTGAAAAGGTTATGAGTTTTAATCCCTTCACCACCAAGCTACCACTTAAGCAAACTGCTCGGTGGTAAAAATGCAAATTGTAAATCGCTCTCTATAACTGCATCAGCTCAAATGGTGTAAAAGATGCACTTTGCTGCTAATTGTGTAATGAAGTAGAATTTGTGCCTTTTCAACATTTTCTTTTTTATTATTAATATAGCTATACATTGTTTCAACAGACTCGGTGGCGTCACTGTATTCGGTTTTTCACAAAGCACCACCTTAGTTTCCAGAATGTTCCATAATTTTCTACGAAAATACAATAAATACACAAAAATACCAGATTTTTTAATAACACACGTGCTAATTGCTACTAATTATAGTCTCTTCGATGCATACTTTGGTTTATTCGCTTTTTGAAGAATTATGCTACAATCAATAGCTGTAATATACATAGAAATTGACATATACAGTATTGTGGTTTGAGGCCTACAATTTTACAAAACCCCCTCAAATTAAACCAACCCTTTTTCATCAGAGCGTGTAAAAACAATATACAACATAATATGCACTCTCAAAGGTAGAAGGCTTTATGGATTCATGATCGAAAATGGGTCATGCCCCTGGAAACTTCAAGGTTCACAAGATCCACTGAACATACGTACCTCCGTGTTGAGGATCGGTTAGTTGCTGCTAGACTTGGTGTGGCAAAGAACCTAATTTTAAGGTTTTAATTCGAAATAAAATAAAAAATAATAAGATCCTAAACTGTGGCTTGACAAATTTGGTCGTGTTTTTCTTTATTACACAAACTGGACTGATTTGTGAGGACTTGGTTTCACCTTCTACACTATACACTTGGTTATTCATGTAACCTCATTTAGGTCCCTAGGAAAGGTTTGGGGTTAGTTGTATTGTATTGTGTGCTATGTCTTCACTTTTACTTCTGTCTTTTTTTTTTTTTTCTTCGGATTCCTAACAGTTATATATCAATTACAGTTTTAATTTCTCAGTAAAGACCCCACAAGTTAAACAGAAGTGTGTGCTGAAACAGTTAACAGACCGGAAAGTGTTATGGCACTGATTTAATGTGTGCAAGACAACAGTTCTACACTTGTTACAATGCTACACACAATGCAGGTGTATTTAAATGCCCATAAATCAAGCTGTCATGTTAGCTAATATAAACCACCCAGTTAGTCTTTTTAACACAATATTCGCTTGATTTGATTTGTGGGGACATTTTGAGCAGTCCTGTCTACTTCACATAATACAATCAGATATGTTCGATTCAGTGACGGTACAACTTGTGCTACCCCCAATTGCAATTGTTATCTCAAAACAACAAAATTGGGATAAAAACTGCTCGAAATTAGGACAAAATTGCATAATATTTGACCTCCGTATGTCCGCAGGTAACTATGATGAGTGATGTATATTCACCTCATCATAATAGTACACACACATTTTACAGGAGAATGTTTCTGTATGTTGTAATGCGATTGTTAAGTAGTTACTTGTACCTACAGTCCTAAATTGCCTACAGCTGATGATGCGAGCAGCCACGTTCATATGACGTCACTTGTTTAACTCAAGGTTGAGAAGACCTTCCCGACTTTACAAGAAATTCTGACTTGTGGGGGCTTTTTTGTTTGTTTTCTCAGAAATTCAGAGTTACACATCTGAGGCATATCCAGCATCAGGTTAGCGTTGGTCATATTGCCATGGTGTCCACCATGTTTAGCTCATGTGACCCCCAAGTGACAAATGGTCTACTAGACCCAAGCTGATAGATAAATATAGAGTTAGTGTCATATTGGTGCACTGTAACACGACATGTTACCTACTGGAAATAAGCTTACTGGACTTTTTAGGGTCAGGTCAGACCGAAAGTGTGCCAATATGTAGCTCATGTCATGTTTTAAAGGTAAATGTTAGGGGGAAAAAAAGAATTGCGTCATTGCAGCTGTGTCCAACTAGTAGAGAAACCCACGTGTAGACTTTTTTTGGTGTGTTCACAGCATGCCGCCACACTCGACGCAGTAGTTCTGCTCGTCGTTGTTGTCCCAGAATTCCCCGCGCTCGGTCCTCATGTACACGGCGAAGTGGACCCTGGCGTCCGGCTCGAGGAAAGGCGGCACGTGCACCGCGAAGGCGAACCTGCGGCCGCCGGACGCGCTCTCCCCAGGCACGGGCGCGGCGGGCGCGTCGGAGAACGACGCCCAGCGGTTGAACGTGTAGCGCACGCCGACTTCGATTTCGACCTCGGCGTCGACTGCGGCGCCGGCGCGCACGAGCCCGCGCACGCACCACCCGGACAACGAGGCGCTCTCGAGCGCGACGCGGCGGCGGAGCGCGCGCGCCTCCGCGACCTCCGGCGCGACGCGCAACTCCGCCGCCTCCGCCGCCCGCGGCGCCTCCGCCTGGTGGAGCGCGGGGCGCGGGCGGAGCGCGGCGAACACCTTGGAGGGCACCTGGGGATCCTCGGCGATGCTGAAGTGCCGCACGCTGGCCAGACTCAAGCCGAGGGCGTCAGCGAACTTGACCCGCTTCCTGCAGCGTTCGGACAGACGGCTGAACAGATCGGCTTGCTCGGGGTACGCCGGTAGAGACTTGGCCCTGCGCCTGTCCCGCAGATAAATGTCCTCGGGCTCGGAATCGTCTGGCTCATCGTCGTCTCCATGACCGTTCTGTAACACCAGCGACGAAACCACCGACTGAGTCATGTCCACCGGGCTGATCCTCCAGAGTCTCAATCAGAGCACAGAATGGGTCTAGAGTACACAAAGTTTATCAGTGGGTCATACAGGGGAGGTGAGACCATTTTAACAGTGTGTGTGTGCGCGTGTGTGTGTGTGAACGTGTGACTAGGGGGCTGACAGGTTAATGCACTAGATCCCCTGCCCTAGACAACTCTCCTTCCCTGACAGTGGTTGCATTCCACACATTTTCATTCAGTCATTGATGTATCCTGTAAACCACATGTTCTCTATTCTCAAGTTAGTTCATACAGTAGGTCTCGAGATGACCTGTGTATGAGCTGAAGTTCAACAAAATGAACTTAGATAGATATAATCTTTTACCTATTAACAAAGTAGATAAACAGAAGAGAAATCCCAAATTAAATCAAGCATCAGTTCTCCTCTACGCTGAAGATAGTTTTTAACAACATTGGCTGTTTGTTTGGAGTCAATGTCCTGCAGCAGAATACATTTGGGGCCAATCAGATGCCTCTCTGGTGGTATTGCATGATAGCTAAGTTTCTGCTTGTATTTCTCAGCAGTGAGGACACCGTTAATCCTGACCAGATATCCAACATCATTTGTAAAAATCAAATATTTCAGATTTTCACTCATCTATCCAGAGCACCTGCTGCCACTTTTCTGCACCCAGTGGTACAACACAAACCATGTACTTGAGTTCTCCTTAAACTTTAACAAGTATTTGTTTTCAAATGTACTTAAGTATCTACAGTACCATGATTTATAATGTCGTATTATCATTGTTATCACAAGACACACACAAATCTATTAATAGAATGATAATCAGTCAAACAGATCACAGGGAAATGTATGTGAATATTTGATCTGTTAAATGGTTTGTGTATGTAAGTTTATCGCGTGACTCGTACAGAGAAACGCTGTTGCTATCAGACATTGTTTACTTAATCAACCGAGTCAGTGTAATGGTGAAGGGATACAGTAGATCAAACAAATTGATGGAAGGTTTGCGAAGAAATTTCATGCTCCCTTGTAAAAGTTTTTTTTTTTTTTTTATACAATAATACAGTCGTTTATTTTGATACATGGTGTGGCTGCTGGATTTTGTAGTTTATTTCGATGCACTAAAAGTTAAGGTGTTAGGTATTTTTATTTCAAAATACATTTTGATGTATATTTTGCGAACCCTGGATACCAATCCAGAAAAGGAAGACATTTGACTTTAAAATGTACTGAAGTTCAAATAAAAAAATCTTCCCAAATAGAAATACTTCAGTAAAGAACAGATACGTGAAGAAGATACTTAAGTAGACTACATTTACTTTGTTACTGTCCACCAATGTTGCACCCCAGTTCCTTTTTTTTGTGCGTAGTTGTGCGATTACCTTTGTTTCCATATTGGAGGTATGGCTTTTTGACCACGATTCACAGTAGACAAGTGTACACACTGGTTTCTGCCAGTTCTTTGCTGATGGAACTGCTGGATATCTTCAGATGTCAAAGGAAAGTAAGCACGATGTGTCTTTCATCTGCTGCGTTACGTTTCTTTGGACGACCACTGCATGTACGGTCCTCAATATTGCCTGTGTCTTTGTGCTTCTTCGAAATAGCTTGGAAAGCACATCTTGTAACCCCAGGATTCTCTGAAATCTTTGGCTGGAGGAGACCTTGGTGATACAGTATAATGACCTTATGTCTTGTTGCTGTGCTCAATCTTGTATGTCCTGTGACATAAAACTGTCTTTCACAGTCTCAGCTTACGCACCTGTTTCTGTTTCAGTTAATGACTGTTTCAACCCACATATGAAGCTGATGATCATTAGCACCTGCTTGGTATCATTGGTTAATCATATACCTGAATCTGATCCTACAAAATCCCTGACTTTGTGTGCAAAATTGAGAATTGAAAGCCAGAAGGGTAGTCACACAATATTGATCTGATTTGGATTTATCTTCTGTTCATTTACTTTCCATTTTGTTCATTGATGGGGGAAAAAAAAAATATGTACACTTTTTTATTTTTAAAGGCATTCTCACTTTACAGAATTTTTTTCACACCTGCCTAAAACTTTTGCCTCTTGCACAGTAATGTTTATTTATATATTTATTGATGTGTATTTTATTGGCATGATTATTTACATAGTTTTACCAAAGCATTCAATAGAAAGTAGTGTGTGTGCATATATGTGTGTGCATATATATATATATATATATATATATATATATATATATATATATATATATATATATATATATATATATATATACACACACACAATGCTCTCTCGTTCTCATATCCTGTATTTATTTATTTATTGTTTTCCATTTTATTGCTGGATGTAGTACATAGTGCAAAAACAGGAGAACATTTTATCTCTCTGTCTTTGTGTGCTATAACTCTTTCACTGCAATTTAATCATGTTTCCCTGGCAACCTGTTTTCAGATTTGAGCTGTTAGTTAGTGCAAAAATTGAGAGGTAAGATGTGTGTGTCTGACTCTCAGCTGTGTGTAAGAGGTAGAATAACACTAGTGGAGGTAAACATTTAACATGAGAGCCAGAAATAAAATCTTTTGCAACAGAGATGACACTGTGCTCTACTTGTTGATACAGTTATTTGCTGATTTAACAGTGGACAGATCGCACTGATTTTATGATTAAATGCATAAATTAAAAAAAGTGTATTGACGTTTGTACAGGAATCATACTTTTACACAATATAATGAAGTTCTTACTCTGTAAACCCTTCCAGCAGCCAATGGCATAAATGATAAGGGAATAAGGCATACATTACAATGTTACTATAGTGCAAAAGCAATACACAAAAATATGTGAACATATAATATGATGTTGCAAACATGGTGTTGGTTTGCAAAAAAACCCAAACATTTAAATACTTGATACTAAGCAAAGTTGCTATTTATTGATATATTTATTTATTTGTATTTATTTATTGATATCTATTTTTAAGTTCCAATAGAAAAATCCAATGCAAATATCTCACATTATCATTATCAGCATTAGAGGCCATTATTTTTAATGAATAGTATTAATGTTTAATATTGGGTTTTTCCTATAGTAGCAATAGTAAATAGTGATAACACTTCAATCCTTTTGAGGTACATATGATAAAGAGGTTATAAAATGTATATTTAAATAGTGCTTTAACGAAACTTAACACTTAAAAATGACCAATAGTATTAGTATCAGATAATGGTTTGAGGTCAGAAAATGTTTTCCTTGTTCAAAAGCAGAGCAAATCCATAATGACATGCAAATCGTATGCTTAAAGATGACAGTATAATGGACAGGTTGCTCTTTCACTTCAGTGCAAAATTGCTTATACAGCATTTTCATTCTCAAGAATATAATTTAGCTGAGTTTTTATAAAAATGTAGACAGCTCATGTACAAACCGAACGGCAGGCCTTCAGTGGTGTCCTACCTGAATTAATCTACCTCTTAATTTCATCATGACACCACAGCTAAAGAAACCATCAATAATATACAGTAACGCGGAACAACAGACCGATGCATCACAGACAAGTATCTCATTCATCAGCATCATTACTAAAGTAAGAAACCCAATTCAACAAGTCTCCTTTCACTGCAGCCACAGCTGCACCACCCTCATACATCATCTCTAGCAGCAGCATTAATATTATCCCCATTTATTTATATATATATATATATATATATATATATATATATATATATATATATATATATATATATATATATATATATATACACAACTTATATATATTATTACCTACTGCACGTTGTGTACATTAATTACCCTCATTCTTGTATATATGGACCTCATACCTTCTTTATCTACTGTTATCTATTGTAAATAGGCCACTTATGCACTTCTGGTTAGATGCTAACTGCATTTCATTAGCTCTGTACATGTACATTGCACAATGACTATAAAGTTGAATCTAATCCAATCCAATCTAATTAAATGAACCCGTGTTTTCCGTGCATTTCTATCGCATAAGTGAAAAAGGTTCATGAAGAAGCATATCAGCTGTTTTGAACTGTTTTGGCTGAAGAACAGGTAATAAATTCACACAAATATATTTAAGCTTTACAGACTTGCAACCTTATTGGTCAAAGCAACAGTTTCAAGTAACATAGATTTTATGCTAAAATAAAAAAAAGTGCTCACAGGCTGGCGTTACGGCAACACGTGATGAACTGAAATCTGATTTGATAGAAACTTCAACTTAAGAGAAAAGCTATGAAATGAGGAGAATAGACTATTGGATATAATATAATAAAAGTTCATGGCTAAAAATATATTAAAATGTAAGTCAGTAGTTATTATAGAGCTTAGGCCACCTGAGAAGGTCTTGCTGGCCCTAATGGCCTGCCACTGTATAAACTGCATATTATTTATAAAAAAAAAAAACTGGAACTGTTTATTTAAATGCACTAGCAATGTAGTGTAACTCAACTCTGTTTATATTTTGACTAACTTTATTGTACAGGTTGTACAGATCTTTTTTTTTTTTTGTGCATATTACAATTATAACAAACTCTTTACAAACTTCTGCTTTGTGAATAAATTATCCAGGGGAACATAGTGTCCCATGCATCAGTTGGTCCCTTCGGTAATTCAGTACCTTACTAAATGTCTTTTTTTCCCCATTTGGATATGATCCTACAAACAGCTGCTATGAGCATTTACCCTTCCAAATGTCCTTCAATCAGTGCCTTCACTATTATGCTCTTGGCTATACTGCTAATTAGATAAATGTCACAATTCTTCGGGTTCTTTGCAATGCACTGGCCATTATTTTCCTGCAGGAAATGATGTCATGATAACAATTAGCTACTAAATTTGTCACTATATGGTTAAATGTTTGTGAACACCTCACCATTACATCCCTGCATTTAACATTCCATTTAGTCTCCCTTCAGGTATTATAATAATCTCCACTCTTCTGGTAAGACACGCCACTACATTTTGGGAGCGAATACATTTTTGTCATTCAGTATATTTCATTACATTTATACCATTTTGCAGAGTAAATGTCAGGTGTCCACAAACTTTTTAACCAAATAGTTTGTGTCAATAGCAGACTGTGCATTTCATACTTAGGCCTTTAGTGGTGTCCTACCTAAACCAGTTTACCTCTTACTACCATCATTATGACACTCCTCTTTATCTTCTTTCAGCTTCTCCCATTAGGGTTCGCCACAGCAGATCATCCGTCTCCATACCTCCCTGTACTGTACATCTGCCTCTTTCACACCAACTACCTGCATGTCTTCTCTCACCACATCCATAAACCTCCTCATTGGTCTTCCTCTTTTCCTACTTCCTTGCGGCTCCATCCTCAGCATTCTCCTACCGATATAACCCATGTCTCTCCTCTACAAATGTCCAAACCATCTCAATCTCTCCTCCCTCACCTTGTCAACAAGACGTCCTACATGCGCTGTCCCTCTAATAAACTCATTTCTAATCCTGTCCATTGTCGTCACTCCCAACGAAAACCTTAACATCTTTAGCTCTGCTACCTCCAGCTCCACCTCCTGTCTTTTACTCAATGCCACTGTCTCTAAACTATTCAACATCTCAGGTCTCACCACAGGTCACTCTGTATAAGATTCCTAAATGTTGGTAGGGTTTATTGTCAAACACTTGCATTATCAACTACTTTAACATTTTTACATAAAAAACATAGCGATAGATACAAGGCTTTAAAAAGATGAATACCCACATTTTACTGCTTAAAGCAAAAGCTTTAACTTTTATTTTTTGAAGCAATTAATTGTAAGAAAACCGACATTTATTGATATTTATTCAATTTTTGGTAGAACAGGATGATAAATTCCTACTTATGTAAAACAGACATACTAAATAGATTTGTTTTATATAAATGATGTATATGTTTTATCCTTTCTATATGAGTAATTATAAATTATTACTCAACCACTACAACTGAATGACTTCACTCATTGATTTATTACTTGTAAAAGTGACACAATTGCACAACACCATCATTTAAATGACGTTCAGTAAAATAAGAGCGCCTCGGGTGTGAGTCTGATGATGTCATAATCGGCCTTGAGCTTTATAACAGGTCTCATTTTCTAACGTCTGTAAATCAGGTTTGGTCAAAAAAACATGAGAGGAACTGTAGTATCATAGTATCAGACTGGACAGACTAGATGTTTTTTTTCTGCAGTGAACTCCTCTTGTTTGAGCACATAAAATCATGTGACAGTATTTAGCATTGGTCAATATTAGCAGAGAAAGCAGCAGTGTTTGTTGAAGCTCAGCTATGAAATACGTGCCGTGTTTCACGGGACTGGGTTTGCATCACAGATTTGGGAAGTCGAATGAGGATAACGGAAGAGTAGCATGCGTACTTATATCAACAACAATAACAATAATAATAGTAAAAAGAGAAAAGAAGAGAAAGGAGAAATGTAATAATAAAATTTTTTATTTCAATATTAAAAGAATCAAAAGGAAATCTGCTAGCTCTTTGTTTGACGGTTATTATGATTTCATGATTTGTTTGACCCTTGGAAAGGATTCAAACCCCCACCAACACAAGCTCTTCTGACAGAGCACATATCTTCTGAAGAACAATTTCTCTCCTGATGGGTCTCTTCCTGGATTACTGCACCACTTCTACAGGGCTCTCCAAATAATTTAATAAAGATAAAATTA
>NC_139574.1:9943088-9948088 GCF_946808225.1 Silurus aristotelis
TTTATGCACACCAAATGCTGGCGGTGGACGAACAAACCGTGTGTGTGTAAAGAGAGACGCAAAGCACAACAGAAAAAAAATGAACACAACAGGATATTTTAAATAATTCTTTCTTTAATGCAATTAAATGATAAACAACGAGGGGAAAAAAATTCAATTGGACTCATAAGTGCAATTTTTCATTGCTTGCTGCGACAGGACGGGATTCAAACTATGCTTTGTTGACCGTGATGCTATTCCTGAGTAGATGAGTCACATGGAAGCTTACATACATCTCTTCTTCTATAACAGCTGATCAACCTTCATTATCCTTGAGCCTTTGTGTGGTGTGTGTGTGTGTGTGTGTGTGTGTGTGTGTGTGTGTGTGTCAGTACTGGCCCACAACACTATGCCCTGTGTATTGCAGACAACAGGAGATTTGGAAATACTGTTTTTTTTCAGATTTTAGGTCACTTTAGAGAGGAAAAAAACACTAAATGAATACTTGGGGTGCTACAAAATATACACAATGTAGTTCACAGGATACATAATGATATTTCAAACAATACATTGCTTAAATCCAGATGTATACAATGGAATGCATCAGCACCGTTTCTAGTTGTCGGCACCCGGGTGGTCCTCAGTACAACTCCTCGATAATAATAAAACTGGGAAAGATATGTTAGTGTGTTAAAATATGCAGCGTATCGGTTGCTAGGCCTGGATTTAAACTACCTCAACACTGAATAGATAAAGGTGTATATGTGTAGAGAAAAAGGCCAATCCCAAAACAGGAACATATGAAGTATTTAAAGGTCTTAACATCAAATTATTAGTCAGGAAATAAAGGAGCGTGAAACAAATGCACTTCTGAGAGCTCATGTGCCTCCATTTACTTTTTGTTTGGGGGAAAAGATAGAAAAAGGGAAAATTCGGTTATTTGTTCTCCTCGTACGAAAAGGTCAATCGTGAATGGTTCAAATGTTTGAGGTAAAATTGTTTGAGTGGACAAAATATTCTATTGTATCTTTTGTGATTTCTATTTTTGGTTCTCTGAAACACCTGATGACAACGAGCTTGTCAATGGAACCAGGATTGAAGGTGCTGGTAGAGATTTAATGTAATTCTTTCATTTTGGCTAATTTCCTGACCAATGATTTGTTTGCTGTTGCCATTAAAAGCTTAGGTTTTACATTTACTGCATTTTGGCAGACACTTTTACCCATGTACAGCTTTCTTATCAATACAACAAGCAGTTAATGGTGAAGGGCCTGGTTCAAGGGTCTAGCAGTTGCAGCTTAGTAGAGCTGGGATTTGAAGACCTTCTCATTCAAAGTCCAACATCTTAACCACTTAACATTTTACCATTTTGTGTACAGGCCAAATAATTCACGTTTATAGACACTTCCCTTTGTCTTTTATCAAACCTGGTGCTGGAGGATGCCTTATCAACACACCACTTCACCAAAGGAAGTTCTAGTTTATAACACATTAGATGAATTGGGTGAATTGTGAGCAGGAAAAACTATTGAATACACTATATAGACATGAGTATTGCCATGTGCGGTTCTTTCCCAAACAGTTATTTAAAAGCTGAAGGAACACAATTGTATAGGACGTCTTTGGATAGCATGAAATTTTCCCTTCACTTGAACTAGGAGGACGTAACGTGTTCCAGCAATGGAGATATGCTTTACACGGGTTGGAGTGAAAGATCTCCTGCTATAGAGCTCTGATCTCAACCATTTTGAACACCTTTGAGATGAACTGCAACATTGACTGAACCCCATACATTCTCACCTCACCTACACCAGTACCTGACTTTACTTACACTCTTGTGTATGAAGAACACAAATATCTATCAGCACACTCCAAAATCTAGTGGAACATCTTCCCTGAAGAGTGGACGAAGTTATAAGAGCAAACTGGGACCAAATGAGGAATGTGATGCTCAAAAAGCTCTGCAAACTTTTGGGAATATAGAGTATGTAGGACTTAACCAGTGGTGTTTGATCCCTGTACAAAAAAATAAGACAACAGCACCTTTTTTTTTTTTTAAAGAAATATAAAAAGAAAGAAAAAAGTTGGCGTTATAATCCAGTGTGTGATACATAAAAAGGTTAGTACGAGCTAAAGAAAAAGAGAAAGAATTGCCTTCAAAGGTCAATGTTAATCTATTTGTGTTATGAAACAAAATCATTAAGAAAAAAAAAAAAACACAAAATCACTGATAATGCCTCAGAAACCTGTCTCAAAACCTGCACTACTAATTGCATGGTTTTTATTTTTATTTTCAAAGCAGGTTTATGCATGTAATTAAAAATCGTTATACATCTACTGCCTTACTGTTGTGTTTAATTACACAGAGGCTTGCAACTATTATTCCATAATTATATTTACACACCGATAACACGATCAGAGGGTATGAGTACGTCTCGGTTTTATAAATCTTTTCATCTCACGTCAAATATTTACGTGTGTGAACACTTCATGTTCCTGGAATTACTGTAAAATATACTGGGGGGGGGAGACGAGAAAAAAAAACCTTCATTAATTATAGCTGTGACGGCTGGTGGAGAAAAAAAAAACCCTGAAATGTTTTATCTTATGGATGGTCGAGTTCAGCGTTCGGAATGTGTGCTGAGGAAATTACATACAGCAATGACAGCTGAACACCAACAGTCCACTGAGTGTGTGTGAGTAAAAGCACCGGTCATGCATCTTCAGCCGTATATATACGGTACATCAGTGTGACGATCACAGCCGCCAGGAGGGGTATCAACCAGTTCGTCCACCAGCTTCAGGACCAAAGAGAAACATAACAAGAACAATAGAAACACAAAACTATATCAAAAATCGATTGTGTTAAATATACACGGAAATCATGCCTTCAAATCAACTGATTTTGCTTTTCGCAAAAAATGTGTCTTGGTGTTGAGGACTAGCGCACCTATGATCTTACGTTCATATGACTCAAATATTTAAGTACTGTTCAAATCAGATGTTTTAAAATTTTTACTCAAATCATATTTAATTTGCATCGTCATCTTCTCATTTTACTGTCATTCGTTTCACCGGTCAAAATACACCATACAACTAAGCCTAGCATAGCATTCGCTAAATTAGCTAACTGGCTAGCTGAAACAGGTCTCCCGCAGGTGAAAGTTTGCACGTGCTAATTTAAACGTTAAAACTATTATATATACAAATGTATATAATCCGAATGAAGCATCCTGGAGGATGTAAGAAACTCAATCATTTTTCTGTAATTTCCCTCAGACACTACTCACCACATTTGGCATGAAAGAGAAATTGTTGCTACATGACTATTCTTGCTAACACTGTATAACGGTTAGGGGCAATGCATTCTGGGATTACCTTGTGGGATCATGAACTGTGGTTACGAGTGATTCCTGTAGAGACAAAAAAAACAAAAAACAGATTTAAAAAAAAAAACATTTTTATCATGCGATAGTCATAAAAAATAGAACACTATCAGTGGTTGGGACATTTCTAAGAAGAGATAGGGATGTTACATACGGGTGGTTTGGCGATCTTATGCCTGTCATCCTGCACGGAGAGAAGGAGAGAGAGAGAGAGAAGGAGAGAGAGAGAGAGAGAGAGAGAGAGAGAGAGAGAGAGAGAGAGAGAGAGAGAGAGAGAGAGAATAAATGTAATGCATTACCAAATACACATATAAATCAATAGAACACACTCAGCACACAGCCGAACACTGACATGCTGTTAAAGACTAAATAATTCGCATGCGAACCCTGTAATTTATTTAACACCATGAATGCAGTCCTGTGCAGCTCAATAAAACAGATTCCAGCGAGCGCCTCGAGCTCCACAGGTCATGCAAAACATCTGGGATTGCATAAGCTAAAGTTACGCATCGCCCCGATGTTAAAACATTTATCTGGCCCAGCCGCACAAAGCAGACTGTTCAGAAGGGAAATGGCCGGGGCTCAGTCCTAAATTACACAAAAGAAACACAATGTTCTGGTTAAATGCAGCTCAGTTATGCGCGCCCCCTGATGTACTGTAGCATGTCTACACGTTCAGATCTCGCGTGCACCAAACTTTACAGCAGGACTTCAGATCAGAAAGCAAAAGAAATTTAACGGAGTGTAATCACCGAAACACGATCACCGCTCTCACTGAATCACACACAGTAATCCGGTGTCTAATTACAAAGGATGACATTTTACACCATATAACAAGTAATTCAATGGAAAGTGGCATAAGTTATTCGAAAACTCTAAACAATGCAGTAATATAATCATATTTCATTTTTCAATCTGATTTTACACTGCAATGTTTCTGCAATTCTTTATTATTATTATTTTTCATTTTTATTATTTATGCACTGTGTCTACACTTACAAACACTTTAAAAAATATATATAATGTAGAAAATTTTAAGAAAAATTATTTTCTCCAACTAAAAATGTACATAAGCTGTTATAGGGAAATTCTAAAATAAAATAAAATAAAAAATAACATTTTGTGCCTGACATATACATTAGATTTTTATTTTAGTTTTAAAAAGTTGGAGGCTAATTTAAAAAGAACTAGTTACATAGACCCAAAAATGAAAGAAAAAAAAATTAAATAAGAATAATGAAATAAGCTAGTTACATAGACTAAAAAGGAAAAGAAAGAAAGAAAGAAAGAAAGAAAGAAAGAAAGAAAGAAATAAAGAAATAAAGAAAGAATGAAGCTAGTTACAAACAATGAAAGAAAGTAAGAAAGAAAGAAGGAAACACAAACACAGACTGAAAATAAGAACTAGTTACATAGACTAAAAAAGGAAAGAAAGAAAGAAAGAAAGAAAGAAAGAAAGAAAGAAAGAAAGAAAGAAAGAAAGAAAGAAAGAAAGAAAGTTACACAGACTAAAAAAAGAAACTAGTTACATAGACTGAAAGAAAAAGAAAGAAAGAAAGAAAGAAAGAAAGAAAGAAAGAAAGAAAGTTACATAGACTGAAAGAAAGAAAGAAAGAAAGAAAGAAAGAAAGAAAG
>NC_139574.1:9953088-9958088 GCF_946808225.1 Silurus aristotelis
GAAAATAAAGTCTGCTCAACTCCTTCTAATACACAGTGTCGATGTTGGTCCTGCAATCCAATCTGCTGTTTAAGTGAACACCCAGGTACTTGTAGTAGTCCACAACCCCAACCTCCACCCCCATGATGGAAACAGGTTTAATCACAGTTTTACCCTCCCTGAAGCCTCTACCATCTCCTAGTTTTTCAGGATGTTCAGGAGCAGATGGTTGCATCACTCCACAAAGCTGTCCGGAAGTCCTCTGTACGCTGACTCCTCTCCTTCACGTTAATGAACAACATGGCAGACTTTTTATCCATTTATAGTTATATCTATAAAACAGGTTAACTTCTGTTATCTCTTGCATTACAGCAGCTGTAAACAGTCTTTTTACAAAATGTTTACAAAATCCATTAATATCAGTTTGGCATCTGAAACTACTGTCAAAGAGGCTGTTCTAGAGAAATAATCCATGCCTTTAAACCAGTCCGTAGTATAAGGTTGAATACTGAAACTCTCCAGTGTGTAATTCACCCCTGTATCGTTTCTCTTTATTTATTGATAATTTTTTATAAAATGTTAGTTTGCTTTTCTTGCTGTGAGAGAATATGAGATATTACATCGTTAAATCTTCTTTATGTTGCAGAATGACTGGATACAATGAACAGTACCTGTTCTTTAAACCAGTACCGGACCTGGAGAAACTCTACAGTGTTTTTCTGTCATTTCACAGTTTTTTGTCTCAAGGAGATGAAGGAGAGCTGAGAAACAGGCAGGTGAAGACCTGCAGGTGAGGCCTGTTGTTCATAATTCAACATCAAAAACAATTCCACGTTATAAACTTTAGTTGTTTCGAGAAATTATATAGGAGCTTATATACCTTGTCTAAGGGCTTTAATTCATTGCAAAGAGTTAAGATGATTAAGATTTAGAGTTAAGATGATTAAGATTTAGAGTTAAGATGGTATTAAGTACAATAAGGCTTGATATCCAAGCAACAAGTTAAGATAATGAAAACTTCTTACAATATTTCTCATGCTGTTTAAACATTTATTTATCTTTAAGTTTTTTTGTGGAAAACTAGACGCCAAGAATACACCAGTCTATTTCAGAATAGGGAACCATTCTCACACACACACACACACACACACACACACACACACACACACACACACACACACACACACACACACACACACACACACACACACACACACACACATACACACGCTCATACACACCTGGGGCAGTTTAGCATAGCCCAGCCCCTGACCTGCATGTTTCTGTGAGATGGAAGGAAACCAACCATAGCATAAGGCCATTCACCACTTAAAGCTTGATGGATAAAATCATTCACTATTGTATACCGATCTGATTTATTAATCAATTATATCACCTAAAATATGCACCATTTGTAAAATAATTAGAGATAATTAGCTTTTTTTTTTTTTTTTGTCACATTATAGTATTTTTGAAATTTGCTTTATGGAACCGATGCCGCAATGCCTTTTTTTTTTTCTTCAGAGAGCTTTTGCGCACACATTCGGATGTTATTGCGTCCCCCGTGTTCGGCTCTTACGGTGGGATCAGAGTTATAATGTCTGTAAGTATACCACACAGTTAGTGACCACACTGGCCACAAGTAATATTCTGGTGAGTATCACTATCACTATCTCTGCTTGACAGCTGTTGTGTTCGGTTCCACTTTACGACTTCAGTAGCGCTTTGATAATCTGGATAATCTGCTTGTCCTCTGTATACGTGTCCATTTGTAACGTGAGGGCTATTCCTTTTCACAAGAACCTGTCAATACACCTGTGCGTGAGAGCGCATGTAAGTGATCGTGTGTGTGCGTGCGAGCGTATGCGTGCCTTGAGGTCCGTGCTCAGGCATGCTCCGTGAGAAGCCAAATAACTGGTGTACATTCCAGACATTCTGTCAGCTCTCTTCCTCCGCTGGAATAATGCCAATGTAAAACAACAACACAGAACGGAAGTGTCAGGCAACCGCTAACGATGTGCCCATCTATTAGTCCTGCTGGTTTCTATCAAGAGAGCATGACAGGAGCTTTTTCATGCTGCGTCTGAGTTATTAGACTATAGACTGTGCTTGTCAATAATTGACTGTTCTGCACTTTTTATGTTTTACACATTTGGAGGCAATAATGATATAAACCACACACAGATCTAACCGAAAGTTTACTTAGAACACAAATATGAATGATTTGGGCATATTTTCTTTAATTCGGTATTTCGTAGAAATATGAAAGACGAATCCCATGTTAAACATATCCTCCACATTAACCTTTGTCACTGTGAACTTTTCCACAGATAACATTTTTCAACAGAGGCATCATCCAGGTTTATGCACAGAGCCACAGTTTACAGGTTAGTCAATGTTTAAGTCATCAGTTAAAAATGTTTTACTCGTGTAAACTCTTTTAGCTTGAGCGTCAATGCCATACGCCTTGAATAAATCACATTTCTCACATGTTTTTGCCTCAGGCTTGGTTTATACAGTAATGTTGACTATTTATTGTATATACTGTATATTATATAATGTACAGATGAAATGAGAAATAAAAGTAAAAAGATGACAGAAAAAGGTGATTATCAAAAAAAAAGTCTATATACATTGGTTTAATTGTACTGTTGGTTTCGGAGCTCATTCTCTTCTTTTGCTATGATAAAAAAATTCCCAATACAATGATTGAAACACAAGAAGTCACAAGAACAGCTTCAATTACCGTTACTACACTTTTACAGAAAATAATTCTCCATTAAGCTTCAATTATAAAGATGCTTTGAGACAATATCTGTTGTTAAAAGTGCTATACAATTAATCAATTCAATTGAAATTAAGAAGGGGGTGGGGCTTTCAGAATATCTAGATTCTAGATATAATTCTGGACATGCTTATTGGCCCAGATTATTGTAGGAAAACACTGCCAATATAATAATTTTCGGTAATCTGTGAATAAATGTTGCGTGGCAGGTTAATATGGTAAATTGCACATTTCTATACTTGGTATATTGTATAAAAAGTTAAAGACTACAGTACATGTTGCATGTGTCCTTAAACTAGAATTTCATATTGTTTGTATATTAATGTGAAAATATGAACGTATTGAATGTAAATGTAAAAATATGAACATACTGTAAATGGAAATAATCTGGAATATAGACTTTTTGCCTAAAGCTTTATTCAGTGGAATATAAACACAGAACTATACAATTATGACTCGTAAGTGAGAAAGATGATATTGTTCAGAATCTTGGCTGGGCCGGACTACTGTTAGATTGTGAATAATAAATTTTTAGCAATTGGTTTGAATTATTTGTTACACATCTGTAGTAAGTCCTTTTACTCTAACAATCAATGTGCCGTATGATCAGTTATAAACATGATTGTTGCCTCAATGCAGTTTAATTGTTCACACTGTAAATATCAATCTGATTACTGATATTCCCATTCTGAGTTCAGATCAGTTCTCCTCAGAAGGTTCTGCCTAGCATCCTGCAGATGTGTCTGTCTTACTCCCTCACCGCTCGACTGTCCCCGAACTGGAACAGAGTCGGACAGTATTTTATCGCAGGTACAATAAGGGGAGCCATTTAAATCTTGTGAATACTTTCTGGGGACCAGGCTAATAACCGGCTTAAATACAATGACAATCGCTAAATAGTTTTACAGTGTGTTCGGAAAATAATCACATTTTGGTGCTTTGCAACCTGAAATAAAGACGGACACAGTTTTTTGTTATCCAGCTGTGTTAACTCTGTATAACATTTTAAGTGAAAGAAATAACACCAACATTAGAATCACTGAGTTGGACAAAAGATCACCACCCTTCTAGCTAATCACCTTCTTAATGCTACACAAATAAATTTGACTTTCAGCTGTGGTTATTTTGATTAGGTCAGCATGTAAAGAGCTTTTACTGCAGCATTTCAGTCCTTCGTAGTGCAACTGAAGCAAACAACTATGTGGCAAGCCACCGTCAAAAGATCTCCAGGACAAAATTGTGTGGACAGGCACAAGTCAGGAGATGAATACAAAAAAATAAATAAATCATAGGCTTTATCAATGCCTAGAAGCACAGTTAAGTCTATTATTAAGAAGTGGAAGGTCTTTGGTATGACACAGACCCTCCCTGTATCAGGACATCGCTCCAAACTGAATGAAAGAGATGCTACCAAGAGGCCTACAGCAACTGCATTTTATGAGAAAGAGTGGTCATTGTGTGCAAGTGACAACAATATCACAGATTCTTCAAAAATGTTGCTTTGAAGCACCTTGAAGATTCAGAGGCCACATTGAAAAATGTGTTCTGGTCATTTGACATTAAAATGAAAATATTTGGCTTCAACCCCAAATGATATTCAAAACAGTTTACCATCCAAATTGCACCATTCCTACAGTAAAGCATTGACATGGTAATATCCTGTTATGGGGTGTTTCTCTTCTGCAGCAGGTAATTGTCCAAATAGAAGGAAAAACAGGCAAAATACTGACAAATTCTTGAGGGAAATCTGCTGCCGTCTGCCAGAAAGTTGCTGGTGGGGAAGAAGAATTATTTTAGAACATGACAATGACCCAAAGTACGCAGCGAAACTGACCACACAGTGGTTGAAGGAGAAAAGGGTGAATGTCCTTGCATTGTCTATTCAGAGCCCAGACTCAAACTCTATTGAAAATCTGTGGAATGACATGAATGACTGCAGTCCTAAAACGGTCACCATCGAATTTAACTAATCTTGAGCAGTTCTGCAAAGAAGATTGGGCAAATATTTACATTTACATTTTTGGCACTTAGCAGACGCCCTTGTCCAGAGCGACGTACAAAAGTGCTTTGAGTCTCTAGCAATGAATAAATCTACACTGGTATGCTACAGTAGATTACAAACTTAAGATAACTCAGCCGACAACTCTGAGGGTTTTTTTTTTTTTTTTAAAACATAGCAAACTTGGGAAGTGTTAGATTAAGTGTTTCAGGAAGAAGTAGGCCTTCAACTGTCGCT